>NW_024416951.1:0-1147 GCF_014898765.1 Herpailurus yagouaroundi | reverse complement strand
TGGGGAAGGAAAAAGGCATTGAAATCCAAGAGGCACAGAGAACTCCCTTCAGACGTAACTTGAATCGATCTTCTGCACGACATATCATAGTCAAACTGGCAAAATACAAGGATAAAGAGAAAATTCTGAAAACAGCTAGGGAAAAACATGCTCTAACATATAAAGGGAGACCTATAAGACGCGTGACTGATCTCTCTTTTGAAACTTGGCAGGCCAGAAAGAATTGGCACGAGATTTTCAGTGTGCTAGACAGAAAAAATATGCAGCCGAGAATCCTTTATCCAGCAAGTCTGTCATTTAGAATAGAAGGAGAGATAAGGGTCTTCCCAAACAAACAAAAACTGAAGGTATTGTCACCACTAAACCAGCCCTATAAGAGATCCTAAGGGGGACCCTGTGAGACAAAGTACCAGAGACATCACTACAAGCATAAAACAGACAGACATCACAATGACTCTAAACCCGTACCTTTCTATAATAACACTGAATGTAAATGGACTAAATGCACCAACCAAGAGACATAGGGTATCAGAATGGATAAAAAAACAAGACCCATCTATTTGCTGTCTACAAGAGACTCATTTTAGACCTGAGGACACCTTTAGATTGAGAGTGAGGGGATGGAGAACTATTTATCATGCTACTGGAAGCCAAAAGAAAGCTGGAGTAGCCATACTTATATCAGACAAACTAGACTTTAAATTAAAGGCTGTAACAAGAGATGAAGAAGGGCATTATATAATAGTTACAGGGTCTATCCATCAGGAAGAGCTAACAATTATAAATGTCTATGCACCGAATACCGGAGGCCCCAAATATATAAAACAATTACTCATGAACATAAGCAACCTTATTGATAAGAATGTGGTAATTGCAGGGGACTTTAACACCCCACTTACAGAAATGGATAGATCATCTAGACACACGGTCAATAAAGAAACAAGGGCCCTGAATGAGACATTGGATCAGATGGACTTGACAGATATATTTAGAACTCTACATCCCAAAGCAACAGAATATACTTTCTTCTCGAGTGCACATGGAACATTCTCCAAGATAGATCATATACTGGGTCACAAAACAGCCCTTCATAAGTTTACAAGAATTGAAATCATACCATGCATACTTTCAGACCACAATGCTATGA
>NW_024416950.1:0-8224 GCF_014898765.1 Herpailurus yagouaroundi | reverse complement strand
GGTGTTGTATGTAACCAATTTGACAATAAAGTTCATATATTGAAAAAAAAAAAAAGACCTTATTTCCAATCTTGACTCTTTGCAGTTCACGAAAATTTGGTTGCTATTGCCCAGATCAGGAAAGTGATTTAAAGGCTAAATAAGGCACTTGCACACACTTCCTCTAAAATTCACCCTAGTAAACACATCAGTGGAATCACATAAAGTCATATTTTAAGCAAATAGTTGAAAATGAGTGACAAGAAACCATGAACTTTAAGGATTATTCCAATAGCAGTTCAGTCTTTGAGAAAAGAAAAGGTAATTTCTTGTTGGGACTTATTTCCTGGCCTTTAAATGTGCTTGGTTTCTTAAACTTTTAATAATTGGATCTTTGAAAGTTTCACTTTATGTATTTGTATAGCTGGGGCTTTTATACTTATCTTTTACTGATATCAGACAATAGCTAAATTAGCAATTAGGTATAAATAGAAATAATTCAAAGATGATTAAATCTTTGTTTATTTAAAAAAATTTTTTAGCTTTTATTTATTTTTGAGACAGAGAGAGACAGAGCATGAACGGGGGGAGGGTCAGAGAGAGAGGGAGAGACACAGGCTGTAGGCTCTGAGCTGTCAGCAGAGAACCTGACACAGGGCTCGAACTTATGGATCCCGAGATCGTGACCTGAGCCGAAGTTGGACACTTAACCGACTGAGCCACCCAGGTGCCCCCAAAGATGGTTAAAATCTTAAAGACATCTCAAAGACATGACAATACTCCAGTCTAGAGAACTAGTCCAGAAAATGTAAATAAATGTATAAAGTGCTTTTCAGAAAGTTTTTTCAATATAAATTA
The DNA here is from genome assembly GCF_014898765.1 of Herpailurus yagouaroundi. Taxonomy (NCBI): domain Eukaryota; kingdom Metazoa; phylum Chordata; class Mammalia; order Carnivora; family Felidae; genus Herpailurus; species Herpailurus yagouaroundi. The sequence continues at coordinate 7,387 of NW_024416950.1, read as the reverse complement.
TTATTTTAAATTGAGTAGTAAAAATCATATAAACCTCATGCCTAAAACGTGAAATTCTGTATTCCTCCTGATAATTATTGCAATTAATTTTGGCCAAATAGTGATTATTGAACTTTTAGAAATTCTGCATCTTCTATATATAACTTATTCTGACTATGAACCATGATCTGGGTAATTTGCTGCCTCAATAATGTCAAAATTAATAAGCTAAAGTCAGTATCAAGAGCTGTTTCAACATTTGCTGCCAAATATCCCTAAAATACTTTTCAGGACAAGATAGGAATAAATAAATAAGAGCCAACGATATGAATAATTTATTTCATTATTCCCAAAAGCTACATGTATTTCATCTCCTGTCATACTTGCTTTAACTCCTTTCCCAGTCAGGACTGCAATATGTACTTATCATGTCCCAGAGACTAACACCTTGACTTTGCATAGCCCCACTTTTTCTGTATCATGATGCAGCTTCCTCTTCCTTCCCTAGTTAACTCTAATAGTTGTAGCTGACCTCTGCAGCCACTCTCTTCTTTTTGCCATAGACGGCAGCCATTTTGCAAATTCCAATATCTCATTAGATAGCTATGAGTTTGTGTTACTAATAAAATTTGTTCCTTGTGGAAACTATTTATGTAGGTATGTAAATACCCTAAAACTTTTAAATTTTTTCTACCAAACCATCTTTCTCACTTACAGATCAGTCTTGGGTTGTCATTATTTTATCCAGACGAGGAGGTAAGAATCACAACTAGTTTAGAGTTGGAAGTCTGGCAAATTCCTTTATTTAAGCAGTTAACCTGGAATGTCCTTTATTTCTATATGCCTCTTGCTGAGATTCTGTGCTGTGTCTATTTGTAAATATAAAAGCTTCTCCTGGAGACAGATGGTTATTTACAGTGTTTTCTCTATTATGCAGGATAAATTATTAACAAGAAAATAATTGAATATTGAATATGCCCTGGCAAAGAAATAATCTTTCACCAAGTCTGTCACATAGTATGCTGCAAGCATGCATTCCAATTAGTAGAGTGGGCCAAGTAGATTAATGTATCAAATTGTTTAAATTCATGATCCAAATCTACTTTTCTTAAGAACTTAGTACAATTGGGAATTAATTGTTCTTCAAGTTTGCTAACTTTCTGCAAGTTTCAACCATATTTTAAGACCCGTGGATTTACATCATAATTCAATATGCATACCATTGAAAAAGTTTTCTTGAAAGCATTTTTTTTCATTTTTTTTCATTTTGATGGTATTATACCACAACTGATCAAATAATTTATCATTTTAACATATAAAAATGTATGGGTAGGAAATTGTACCTCATTTTTTATAAGTGAATTTCAAAATACTAAGTATTGACATAAAAATGAATATATCCAGCCTGGAGAGTAGAATAACTAAAATATTTTAATATTTTATAATTTTAAAAGGATTATAATAGGATTAAAAGGATTATAATATTTTAAAAGGATTATAATATCAGTATAGGTACAAATAAAACTCTTTAACCATTATATGATAACAGTTCCCTCTCAGAGGTTCTCAAATATGGTCCTTTCATTGGCAGCATCAGCAGTTAATGGCAACTTGTAAGAAACGGAAACACTCAGACCCCAGAATTTCTGAATCAGAAATTAAGGTTAGGGCCCAGCCATCAGCATTTTACAATGACCTCTGAATGATTCTCATGAATACTAAAGTTGGACAACCACTGTTATATCAAGTTATTTAACCTTTCCAAGCATTTTTACAATCATACCACTTCATCTGTAATAAAAAGTCTAAGTATTATGATTCATATTTAACAACTGAGGAAACTAAAACTCAGCAAGATTAAGATCAAAGTCTTCAAAGGTCCACAGCTAAATTGATGACGGAACTAGTACCTGATTTGACTTTCATTAGCAATTGTCTCCATTAACAAACTCATAATTTTTACCTTAATTAGACAAAAAAAAATTTTCTTAAGGAAAAATAATGTCAAAGTCAGGTAAGATATTGACTTTGGCATGATATTGAAAGTAGGGGAAGGACAATCAATCAATTAATACCTTAATATTTGTTGAGTATTCACAACCAAGGAGGAATTCTGTGGTAGAATGAAAGCTTCAAAGAATTATGTTAAATAGTTCCTGCCATGGAACATTCTTTTATTCTTTTAACAAAGCATATATCATTTGGGGGTGGAGGAATCAACCATAGGCAAGACACAGTCCTGGCCTTCAAGGATCTTCCAGTCTACTGGGAGAAACAGACCAAAAAATGAATGATTTCAATATAGAAAAAAATATGCTACTATATGTAAAATATGTCATTTTGAGCACATAAGAAAAACACTGCTGGCTCTGACCCATAAAAATAGCTAACAATAAGAGAAAGAATGAATGGCATGAATCTTTTATCATCTTGCCAATTTTTACCTAAAGAAGGGTACATAAGGGGCACCTGAGTGGCTCAGTCAGTTGAGCATCTGACTTTGGCTCAGGTCACGATGTCATGGTTTGTGGGTTCGAGCCCCATTTTGGGCCCTGTGCTAATAGCTCACAGCCTGAAGCCTGCTTCAGATTCTGTGTCTCCCTCTCTCCCTACTCCTCCTGCACTCATGCTCTCTCTCTCTCCAAAATAAATAAACATTAAAAAATAAAGAAGGGTGCATAAATTTTCAAGTGTTATTACTCTAATGAACCATTGTCCATAGATATATTTGAAATCCAGAGAAGAGTTTTGAGTGGAGTTTCTTTGTCCAAATATAACATATTAAATATTTCACAGCATAAAAGTTAAGCATTACTCATTATGTTTAAAAAACATTCTATAACTTAGAATATTAAAAATAAACTATAATAGTTCAGTGCTCATTTTTTATTTTAGAGGAATCAGATGGTGACTTGATGCTATCACTAGAAAAGTAGAAGACAGCACTGAATTTGTTATAGAATAAATCAAAATAAAACATCTATAATTTGTATAACTTTCTGCTCTGCTACAGAGTTCTTATGTTAATTAATATAGCTCCTTTTTATAACCATATCAACTAAGTTCAGTGGAATAATAAACTATTCCATTTTTGCTAATTCAATCTCACACTGAGTTTTCTCTTACTTTCCAACATTATACATGATGAATGTAGAAACACAGGCAACCACCTAACATATTGGAGCAGATGGAGTAAAAAAATAACTAAATCAGAATGATTTCCCTAAATTTTCAGTATGTGAGACAAAGAAAATGAAGATTTAATATGCAACAACCTTTCCATTGTAATAATTCTACAACAGTGAACCCATGATGATGAGAGTGTCTTGTATATTAAATTATATTGTTTGGCATTATTGCTACCTGATTCTGGATAATATTAATATCAGCTGGCTAATTTCCACATTAACTAAAATTAATGGCTAATATTCCATTTAATCTCACAACAATATTGCAGATAAAATCAAGATTCCAAGAGGTCAATTTATGTTGCCAGGTTTCACATAAGATAAATGCCAAAATCAAGATTTCACCTGCAATTCGCCTGCATCTACTATCTCCCCTATTCACTTCCTACTCAGAAACACACACACATACACATTCAGAGGCAAATATTAGTTTTTTATTGTTAGTTGCTATATTTAACATGCCAAGGGAAGACAAGAACCAGCTAATGATCTAGAAAAAGTTTGGAAATATTTAGCCCATAGTCCTGAAAATTATGAAAAAAAAAGTCTTTCAAATATTGATCCTTTTGAGTAATTTGGAAATAAATTTATTTGGCATTCTAGTGCCACTGATGGATTAATAAATCAATGTATACTTAAATGTTATATTTGTAAAAAGGCTGCACCTGTTCATGTAATATTGATTTAGATGGTTTTAATTGATAGCAAGCTAAGAGATCAACAGCACATTTGACAAAAGCAGATTTCCACAACTAGGATAAAAAATACACTGATATTATTAAGTCAAAGTCTAAATTTAACATTTTCATGATTTAAAAATATTTTCCCAAATAAATATTGCATCCTACCTTTCTCAAACAAATGTTCTTCAAACAGATATTGCACCTACCTTTCTCAAATAAATATTGAATTGTAATTGTCCTTTGAACATTGAGTTGTCATGAACTAAATAACCTAAAACTCTAAAGACCCCTCCCTGCCTCCTGAATGGAATGAATTCAATAAGGAAGTCTTGCATGGAATTAAAAAACATCTATCTACCTCCCCTTTTATGCCACTGAATATCTTACCATTAGTGGGACAGAGGAGTAGTCTGTGGTCTCCAAGGTTTTAACAATTATTCACTTCTCTTTTATCCATATGCCCATTGGCAAAATAATACAAATTACAATGTTTAAACCATTTAGATTTTGTTTAGTTTTCTTTTCATCATAAATTGTTTGTTGTCTTTATGTATTATGGTTACCACAGCAGTACAATATACACAAATCTATCATTATGCACTATAACTACTAGAACATAGAATCTTTGTCTATTCTTTAGCTTTTTAAAAAAATTTTGAACTAATTTTAAGGACATAGGAGTGCAATGTATATAGTGAAGTTAGATGGGAATTGTTTGTTATTATGAAGGAAAAAATACATGTTAAATTCTTCATCTTCTATTAAAGGAGTATTATAGGAGTGTAAGTATACTTATTTCATTCATGAATTTGATAACTAGGATCTAACCATCTGCCAGACCATATTATTGTGTAATCAATTCCCATTAGGTGCCTACTAGAAAACTCAGATCAATTAGTACTTGTAATGGAAGCTCAGTAATAATTACAGCTACATCTAGTGAGCATTTATTTCCTATAGGTCAAGCATGGTGATAGACATAGTTTAAACTGTTCAAGTTTAATACAATAAAAATTATATTAACAGTATAGGGGGCTTATAAAGAATTATTAGCAAAAGCAAACTGGGTATGAATAAAGTCTTCAAAGATACAATTTTTGAACTCACCTCCTATATTTTGACTGCCCAGCATTTGTCTTCATGACTCACCAAATAAGGCGATTCTCAGGCATAGAGATTTTTCAATCATGAAGCTTTAGGCATCCTCTGGATTCAGATAAGTCCCCTGACCATACCCTGCACCCTGAGAGTGCCTATGGAATGAGAAGTATCCACAAGGTTTATGCTAAGCTGGGAGTGACACAGAGCTTATGCTGTATTCCTTAGAAAAACAGGATGATATCTATTTTGAGCCCTCCACCTGGCATTTCCCCCATTTTATTCCTGGGATTTATTCTCTCCATAATGACCCATTCTTTCCGTATTCATAATGTGTACATTTAATCTCCAAACCTCATCATTAAGGCCAGGTGGAACTTGATTTTCAGAACAAGGATATTTTTTCCCAAAAGTCAGGAGCTAGAGTATTGTGACCCCCTATGTCATCAGCAATAATGTAGTAACAAGGAAACACAGTTTTACCACTTTTGCAACCATATTGTTACTCTTCTCTTTATGCTCTGGATTTAGGGTCTGTTCTGATATAAGGTAATATTTCTAAAGGTAAAGAATGCACTTCTTTAAAGTCTTCTGAGATATGATCCATAAGACACTGGGAACATATTTGAGTTAATAGTTTTTTTTTTTTAATTTTTTTTTCAACATTTATTTATTTTTGGGACAGAGAGAGACAGAGCATGAACGGGGGAGGGGCAGAGAGAGAGGGAGACACAGAATCGGAAACAGGCTCCAGGCTCTGAGCCATCAGCCCAGAGACTGACGCGGGGCTCGAACTCCCGGACCGCGAGATCGTGACCTGGCTGAAGTCGGACGCTTAACCGACTGCGCCACCCAGGCGCCCCAAGTTAATAGTTTTTAATGAGCTGGTTACCAAACATTAAAAACACAGATTTTAATTTAATAATTACTGTTAGTATTTTAATTATAAGATAAATAGTATCATCTAATTATTAATGATCTACTTTCATGGAGAATGCCTCTGTAGCATGGTATTTCTGAGATATTTTCAGAATTCCACATTACTAGATTTCTGAGAACACCTATGAATTTACTTTAAAATTATAATGATAAATTTACTTAAATATTAACACATATAATACAGGGAAATGCAGGAATTAAATTAAATTTAAACTAAGTTGCAGATCGTACTTATCTTTTACATCATTGTAAAATACAGTAGCAATCTGGAGTCAATACTTCATCGATTCAACTTTTTTTCACTTACCAAATCATAGTATGCATAATATAATTATTTTTCTATTGTTGTATAATCCTCTTCCTAAGAGTAATCTTATCTTTAGTTCATCTAATTTTCTTTTTTTTTTTTTTTTTATTTTTTTTTTTTTTTTAAACTTTTTTTTTTTTTTGGGACAGAGAGAGACAGAGCATGAACGGGGGAGGGGCAGAGAGAGAGGGAGACACAGAATCGGAAACAGGCTCCAGGCTCTGAACCATCAGCCCAGAGCCTGACGCGGGGCTGGAACTCCCGGACCGCGAGATCGTGACCTGGCTGAAGTCGGACGCTTAACCGACTGCGCCACCCAGGCGCCCCATCATCTAATTTTCTTTATAAAAAGTCACCTCACCTGAGATAAGGGTGCCTGGGTGGCTCAGTTGGTTAAGCGTCCGACTTTCGCTGAGGTCATAAGCTTACGATTTGTGGGTTGGAGCCCCGCGTTAGGCTCTGTGCTGACAGCTCTTATGCTGTAGAAGTCTATTGTAATTTAGATTGCATTATTGCATTAATAATACTAATATTTGAATTCTGTGTCTCCCTCTCTCTCTGCCCTTATCCTGCTCATGCTCTGTCTCTATCTAAAAAAAAATAAACATTAAAAAAAAATTAAAAAGTCACCTGAGATAAAAAGTATAGTGTAAAAGTATGGTTTTGAAAGAATATATAGAAGGAAAGAAATTTAATGATTTAGGTCCCATATATGAAGATTAAAACTGAAAGGGTGGTTTTAATTGCTGTTTTCCACATTTAGAAACTATGGTATGATTTTTCTAAATCTACAAGGTTCTTGTTGCTATCGGTTTAGAGATTAAAACATTATATCTATTCTAAAATGGTGGAATTATAAATAGGATCTTACGCTGTAGAAGTCTATTGTAATTTAGATTGCATTATTGCATTAATAACTCTTAATATAGTTAATCATACATTTTTTTCATTTCATAAAACATAACATAGCCATATAGGTTAGCAACTCAAATATAGTATTTTCAGTATTTTTTAATTAAGTTTTTTTGAATTTTTTTTTAATTTAAACTTCAGTTAGTTAAAATACAGTGTATTATTAGTTTCAGGTATGCAATTTAGTGATTCAAAACTTACACACTTTTTTTATGTTTATTTTTATCTTATTTCTTTTTCAATATATGAACTTTATTGTCAAATTGGTTACATACAACACC
>NW_024416949.1:0-3574 GCF_014898765.1 Herpailurus yagouaroundi | reverse complement strand
GGGGGTGGGAGGGAGGAGAGGGTGGGTGATGGGTATTGAGGAGGGCACCTTTTGGGATGAGCACTGGGTGCTGTATGGAAACCAATTTGACAATAAATTTCATATATAAATAAAAAAAATTAAAAAAAATAGAAGTATTTCAGCATAAACTTGATTGCCTCAAAGAAGTTTCAACTTGACAGATGAGAACACCTTAAATTTCTGTACACAAATATTACCTACTTCAATTCCAAAATGCCTGGAAATCAAGTGAAAAAATTATGAAGCATCAAAGAAGAAACACAGCATGCCTCATCATCAAGAAAGGAAACAGTCAATAAAACAAAATAGGTAACATATATCTTGGAATGATCACATCTGTACCTAAAATGATTAATATATATATACATAAACAATCTAGTAGATAAAAGGTAACAGCTTTCATGATGCATAGGGAAGAAAATAGATGATAAATAGATAGATAGATAGATGATAAAAGACCCAATGGAAATGTGTTATATAACAAATAATTTTTGTGCTTGTCAGATAGCAAAGAAAAAATTCAATGAAATTGAAACAGGTTCAAGATACAAATATATAAAGGCCTAAATGTGAGACCTGATACCAGAAACTACTAAAAGAAAACATAGGCAATAATGTTTCGGACGTCAGCCTCAGCAAGATATTTATGGATTTGTCCCTTCAGGCAAGGTACATGAAAAGGTGTTCACCATCCCTAATCACCAGTAAAAAGCAAAACCACAATAAGATATCACCTCAAACACGGAAGTATGTCTATTATCCAAAGACAAGAGATAAAAAGTGTTGGTGAACATGTGGGTAAAGGAAACCTAGTGTACTGTTGGTAGAATATAAATTGATAGAGCCACTGTAAAAACAGTTATGGAGGTTTCTAAAAAAAAAAAAAAAATAGAACCACAGTAGGACGCAGCAGTACCACTTCTGGCTATTTATCTGAAGGAAATGAAATGACAGCTGCAGAGTTCATGATAGTTTTAGTCACCAAGGTGTTCACGCGTCCGGTTAAATATCAATCTGGTAACTCCAGAAGATGAGGCCCGTGATCTCAAATGACTTGTTCCTATAAAGGTCCTGTCCTGTAATTTACTAAAATTAAAATCTCATGTTACCCACCTGAGCTGTTTCAGATCATTCTATGTCTCATTTTTCTTTCAAGATTTCAGGAAAATTTACTAAAAATTTAAAGTTTTAAGGCATTGGTCAATATCTGTATCTGAATCATCATCTATATCTATCTGTCTATACCTATATCTATATCTATATCATCTATATCTATATCATCATCTGATCTATATATCTATATATCTATATCATCATCTATCTATATCTATATATCTATATATGTATCTATATACAGGGAGAGATATAATAAAACATAAATAGACATATAAATTTAAAATATAATGCAAACTTTGCTATTAATAAATAGTAAAAATTTAGATTTATTACATAATAAAGATTTAGATTTGTGGCCAGGGACTAAGAACCTATGAATTGTCATTTTTACTGTCCAGATCATGAGATTCCCAATGTGAACAATAGTTATTTATTTATCAGTATCTTATTTATATCAGTTGTTCAAGATGTTAAAATAAAGAAATTCACCTAATGTATTTTAGGAAGATATAATTACCTTCATACACTCTCTTTCACACCCATGCCTGCGCGCGCACACACACACACACACAGACACACACACACGGAAGGAAGACGTGTGTTCAGTAGGACTGGCAGCCAGATATAATCTTCCACCTCCACCTCCGGAACAAATTTTTAAAGACCAAGTGCAGCATCTATACTTATTCTCAGATTCAACACTTCCAAACAGGTTTAAGGTAAAAAAATATAATCCCTGACTCCACAGAACTTTCTATCCAGTACAAGAGATAAAATTTGTAATAATGTAGATGCAGTAAAAAACAAAATGTGAAAGATGATGTAATAAAAGTACCAGAAACTGTAAACTAAATAAATGATTCAGTAGAAAGAGGGTAAGGAGCGGGTGAGAAGAAACAGAAACAGTCAATACTGCCCAAGGTAGAGTGACTGGACACTAAGGCTCATTTAGGGACTTACAATACAATTGCAATAACACAGCCGTTCATATTCTAGATTGTTCTGCATCCAGTTAATTGAAAGTAATCTGGAAATTCAAAACAGCCTTCCTCTGGATATTTGCTCACTTCCAACGCAGGAACATTTTTATGATGTGTTTAGCTAGCAGATTAGTGAAGTGGGTAAGTCAGAAAGATTCAGCTTGCTAATTAGCGTTTTTAATGAGTTTTTGCTATGTCTCTCCTTAGCAGTCTATTTACCACTTTCCATACTGTAGTTTAGAAGCCAAAATCCTAGTGGGTTTCAATTAACTCAAAGTATTTCTACTAAAATCAGCCCAGTCGTAATATTTAATGAATTTAATCAATAGCAGAGATAGTAATAATAAGGTGAAATATAAGAGCATAAGATAGTAATAATGAGGCAACATATAATAACAAGTATATAAATATGCACATAAATACATAATACATCCAAACATTAAAATAAAATCAAAATAGAAATGTGTTTATGAAGAATTCAATAAAAAGTACCTGTATTATACATATCTGCAATATTTATTTAAATAAAGATTCCATGAATTTATAGTTGAATTCAAGCTATCTTAATCTTATAAATTACATACTATGTGATAGATTATTCTGTTTGCAAATTCTGTGGCATCGGTCAATACAGTGTAACTTATAAGCAATACCTTTATATCTACTACATTAATTAATTAGCATATTGTTATTTTATTATTATACTTTCATGGTAAATTCTAGTTTGGCACATAAAATAGCAAAATGAAGAAGTATCTGTCTATCTACTGAGGGACAGCCTACAGTCCAGAACAACTCCTAATTAAGAAAACCTTAACGATGCCATATATTATCTGTGTTTCACTTCACTACAATTTCCCATCAGAGAGAAAATTTAAAGTTTGGATTCAGACTTGGTGAATGCTAAACTCTGTATGAAGTTGAGATTATTTAACTCTTTCCAAAGTGAGAAGCTTCTTTGAACTTTCCTGGCTATTTTTATGGAGGATGAAGCACACTGATATTCAACAAAATCTTTTTTTTCCCCTTTTTATACAGCTCTCATTGGGAAGTGACTTCTCAGCTAAGAGATGACATTACCTAGACCCTTTCTGTGGTGGTAAAAAGAGCTGTCTCCAATGGAAGCGAACATGAAAGTAAAACAAGATGTGTCTCGGTGAAGTGAACTATGAATTAGAACACCTTCCTCTTGCTTTCTCTTTACCTACTCGAGGACTGAGGACAGAAGTCTCTTGAGTGTCTGGGGAACAGAAAAACCACCATCTGGAAGCAATCTGGTTCCTAAATAACCCTACAGAGGAGACAATCTCACATCAAACGGGAATCCACCCACATGAGCTAGCTAAGCGAGTGAGATGTAAACTTCTCTTGTGTTAAGGCATTGAAATTTAGGGGTTTATATTTTGGATTATGGAGAACTACGCTAACTACAGAAAGAATTTAGGATTCCTCTACAC
>NW_024416948.1:0-4522 GCF_014898765.1 Herpailurus yagouaroundi | reverse complement strand
TTTTTTAATTTTTTTTTTAACGTTTATTTATTTTTGAGACAGAGAGACACAGAGCATGAACAGGGGAAGGTCAGAGAGAGAGGGAGACACAGAATTTGAAACAGGCTCCAGGCTCTGAGCCGTCAGCACAGAGCCTGACGCGGGGCTCGAACTCACAGACCGCGAGATCACCACCTGAGCCGAAGTCGGCAGCTTAACCAACTGAGCCACGCAGGCGCCCCTTCCCTGGTCAGTTCTTAAACAACCCAGCCCATGACCCCAGGAAATGCACAGATGAACAGAACCGCAGTAGAGACAGCTTCTCCAGCGCTGTCCCACTGAGAATCCCAGGATTTTTCAGCTGGTAGGAGTCTCAGAAATAAACCACAAAGGCCTCGCCATCTGCAAATTAAATGGTTTCCTAGCGTGGAAGACAAGCAGAAACAAGCATCAGGATACCCATTTTAGAGACTAGAAAACTGAGGTCCAGAGAGACTAAGCAAACAATCCAGAGTCACACAGCCTGTATATTAAAAGGCCGGGGCTAAAGCCAGTCTTCTGGGACCCGGCGCATCGTTTTACGATCCTAGAGATTGAGTTTTCCAATATATTTTTTTAAAAAAACGTTTAAATTAAGACTTAGCTCACTCACCTTGAGTGTCCCTCTGTAACTGTTAGACACAGGGGCTACCTGGTCCATGTTCTTGACTCCAAAATCATTCATCTTAAAAAAAAAAAAAAAAAAAAAGGAAAAAAAAAAAAAGTCAGGGGCAACAAACATCACATTTTTAAGAAGTCTTTACTGGCTAGGTCAACCCTAATTCTGGTAGAGTCTGTCAACGTCTACAGCACAGGTCATTCAAAACTGAAGGCCAGTTCTTGCTTAAAAGGCCCTTCTCGCAAAGGGTACGCTATTTAAGCAATTAAATAATAATGCTGATTCTCCACCGAATCCACTTAGATTCCAGGCACTTTCTGGCTGGCTGCTCAGGGCCTCCCAAGGGAGCCTGGTTCAGGGAGCTGAGCAAGGACTATAGGACAGGTGGGGGTAAGCTGCTTTCCACGGTCATGTCCCCGGGGCAGTCAGCTCCACCTGGGAGCTAAGGGCCAGCCCCCTGCTCCCACCCAGGCAGCTCCTGGTGGACCCAGACCAGCATGCTGGAAGGAGCCTAGGAGGCCCTTTCTCCTGCCTAAGCTACGAGCGAACATTCCCAGGTAGGACGTACAAGGTTCCCAGAACCACTGCTTCAGTCCAAAGCCCCGGATCCCTCCAGTATTGTCTACACACACACTCAAAACGTGTCTGCTGTGTGTGTAGCTCAGCTGTGTTTCTTCCAGGGGGAGTAATGCTGGGTATGCATCAGTCTTACTGGCTCTGATGAGAGTCTGGGCTTTACCAGGCGGACCTGTGCTGACCACTGTGCTATAGCCACCAGCCCTGCGTGGACTGCCAAGTGCTTGGCCCGGGGCTGGGATGGGCTGAGCTGAGCTCTGCATGGCAAACACACAATATTTCAAAGGTTCTGTAGAAAAAAGCGAAGTATCTCAGTAACGACCGTGGACTGACGGCACGTTTGTATAATATTCTGAAGGTATTCAGTGACTTAGAACATAGAAGTTAACTTCATTTACTTGACTATATTTAATGTGGCTGTTAGAAAATTTATAGTTGCTTACGTGGCCTGCAAGGGGACAGTGATGTAGGCTGAAAACTTATTTGGAGCCCTAACATATAATTGGCGGAGTAAGTTCTATATTAATAGGTGAGAAAGGTACCAAGATCATGTCACCAGAGTGGTAGATAAACATACAGAGCGACTAAAACTCATTTTCAAAGAAGCTGGGTTAGCACCAATAATAGAAACAGGCAAGCCTCACTCACCCCCGCCCCCGCCCCCCAGCTTACAGGCTATGGAACTGAAGGTCTATAGGAAGCTTTACAGGGTACCCCGAATCGTCCTCCCCCCACGATCTCCCCGGGGGGTGCTCCCACCTGTTACAACCAGGAACTCTGAGTAATTAAAGTGTTGCGCAATTGATAGGGCTTATTGGAGGTGGAGAGTAGGACATTTCCCCGTGACTACTTTGAGTTTGTACTTTGTTTCCTCTTATGATCAACATTATGGCTAAACCAGACCTCCCAGCTACTAGACACGCACCTGTGCAACGCACGCGGACACACACACACACACACACACACCCTGGGCTAGAGAGGTAGCGTGGGAGGAGAAGTCTATGCCACAGAGCAGGCAAGAGACACTGGAGAGGGCTGTTAAAACCCTCAGAGTGCGAGTAATTATCATGGTGGCCAGGGGAGGCTGGAAAACATTATCATGGTGGCCAGTGGAGGCCGGAAAACACAGACCATAAATTAATAGCCCTATGGGGGAGAAGGGAGCAGAGGAAGGACTGTCCGGGATCAAACGTGGCCACTGTGGCTCAGAATCTCCACTTAGTGGCTCAGGTGCTCAAGAATCAATATTCCCTACTAATGATCCCTGCACTGACACCATCCCAGTTACAAGAGCCAAGCCCAAGCTGGGGGACCACACATTCCCACTTCACTGAATCTTCCCTACGTCTCTGAGAGGCGGATGTCGTAACATTTTACAGTGATGTTGCATCTTACAGGGCAACCGAGGCCCAGAGACCTCCAATGACTTGCCCAGGACCACACAGCTACAGCACGACTACAGTCCAGATCAGTCCTTGGGTGGGTAACCCGAATGATGAGGCCTGGGTCTTTCCCACCACATCACTGTGGACTCTAGAGAGCATACAAATATTATTAGACCAGGCCCCTGCTCACTCCTCTTTACCACGGGAAATGCTCCTTCACTCACAGCTTTATGTTATTTATCTGGATAAACTAAACGCTGTTACCTGTCGATTAAATCAACCAACCTCAAACAGAAGACCTAAACGAAAAGACGCCTTAACTGTTACCAATTCTCTCTCCTGAGCCCACTGGGCCAAGCACTTTTTCTAAGTCTCGTTTGCAGACAACTTGCTGACTTTATTGTACATTTTTTTTTTTCCAACCTCCAGGGATGGATGGAGAATTGGTATGGAAGGCGATGGAAAAAGCTCGCCTGGTTTGGGGTACAAATATCAGGAGAAAAGGCAGCCTACCATCCCCACAGAAAAAGCTCTGATTACTAGCTACAGAATAGAATTCTTTTGTTGTCCGGCATTTCAACTGTTTTGTAGGAACCACGTAGAATCAAAGTGTCCCCCCAATGGTTTCAGGCAGACACATAACTAATGGAATTTAAATTCGCTTATTTTACTCCACAAGGCTTCTTAAGGTGGCATTGATTAAGGTCAAGTTTCTTCACCTGAATCAATTTCATATTTAGGTCCCTTTCAGGTTGCCCTATTGATGGCTGCTTTTGAACAAAAAAAGGAAAAAAAAAAGGCAGAAATGGAAGATCTGAGAACAATAAAATTTTAAAACAAAGAGAATTTGCCTAAGGACAGTACCCTTACCGGAACAAGATCAGAGCACAGGTCGGTATTGAGGTAAATTTGAAAAACAAAAGCCAAAACAGACCCATAGGCTACTTTTGAAGGCTGGTTTTGCCGTTTCTTTTGAAAGTTATCAATTTAGAGAGAGAGAGGAATGACTAATCCCAGAAATGAGTGAATATTTCCCTGCAGGGCCCATGGCGCTAACTATAACTATACTGTGATATTACTCAGAATTTTAATAAACCTTAACTTGGAGATTTATCTCCCTGATTGGAGGTGGTGTGGACAGGCCGAGGGCGCACGGGCGCTTCCATTGTCCAGGACAAATATAATCTCTTACCGGTGAATTAAAATAAATCACCTCTATCTCCAAAGGGGGGACTGCTCACTTCTTTACTTTCTGAATAAGTAGCACGTCACCTAGCAGTTTAAGCTTACCCCGAAACCGAATACAGGCCAACATCTTAAAAGTCTCCTGGGCTCGAAACCAAAGCAAACAACCCACACACGCACAAACGGCAACCTTTCATTCAAAACCCTTTAAGAACGCGAAAATAAAGGCAGCCCTGCGCACCCACACCCGCGTTTCCGACAGGCTCCCACGCTCGCCTGCCGGCACCGAGGGCCCAGATCCAGAAGTCCCGGGGCGCCCGCGGGGGGCTCGCCCTCCCGGGCGCCTCCCTCGCCCACCGCCCCCGATCGGGCCCCGGAGCGGCGGAGCAGGTGAGCCGGTGCTGGGCACGTTTTCGGGGGTGCGGGGGGGGGGGAGGCGGGTGCAGCCGCCAGGTGTTTCGGGCGCCCGCGATCCCACCGGGCCCGGTGCGCTCGGGTAAGTCACCCGCAAAGCCGGGCGCGCCGGGGCCGCCCCGACACCCTCCGCTGTGTCCCACTCCCCCCCCCTCACCCTCCGCGAAATCGGCCCGCGGGGGCGCCCTCCGGCAGAAGCCCCCCCACCAGACCCGCGTTTCCTTTTAAAAACAAAAGCAAGTGAAGCCAGCGGGCGCGCCCCGCCCGGCGGCTCGGCCGCCGGGGGCCGCGGCCCAAGTTCGCGGCCGGCTCGGAGCGTCACGGC
>NW_024416947.1:0-3332 GCF_014898765.1 Herpailurus yagouaroundi | reverse complement strand
CTGTTAAGTTTCTCAGGATCCACATAAGAGTGAACACATATGGTATCTGTCTTTCTCTGTATGGCTTATTTCACTTAGCATAACACTCTCCAGTTCCATCCATGTTGCTACAAAGGGTCATATTTCATTCTTTCTCATTGCCACGTAGCACTCCATTGTGTATATAAACCACAATTTCTTTATCCATTCATCAGTTGATGGACATTTAGGCTCTTTCCATAATTTGGCTATTGTTGAGAGTGCTGCTATAAACATTGGGGTACAAATGCCCCTTCCTCTCTTTTTTAAATATCTGAGTTCTAATTTTGCTTTTGCCATCTGCTTACTGTGTGAACTTGGGGAAATACTTTCACCTCTCTGGATCATAACGTTCTTACCTGTAGAATGAAAGAGTAGACCAAATGATCTCTAACTCCTTTTTGATCTGAAGGCAAAACTCATGAGGCCTGATTTACCTTTGCATTCTCACATATTGACCTATCTGCCCTCATGATATATTAACAATATAACTATTTTTTAAAAGTTTTTATTTTAGGGGATTCCGGGTGACTCAGTGGTTAAGCATCCAACTTCAACCCAGGTCGTGATCTCATGGTTTGTGAGTTCGAGCCCTGCATTGGGCTCTGCAAGGACAGTGCAGAATCTGCCTGGGATTCTCTCTCTCTCTCTCTTTCTGCTCCTCCCCCACTCACTCTCACTCTCTCTAAAAATAAATAAACTTAAAAAGAAAAGTTTTTATGTTAATTCCAGTTAGTTAACATATAGTGTAATATTAGATTCTGGTGTACAATATAGTGATTCAGCACTTCCATACAGCACCTGGTGCTCATCACAACAAGTGCACTCCTTAATCCCCATCACCTAACAAAGTAACTATTTCTTTTTAAAATAAACTCAATCCCAAAGTGGCATATGAACTCACAACCCTGAGATCAAGAGTTGCATGTTCTACCAACTGAGCCAGCCAGGCATCCTAACAGTGTAACTATTATTTAAAATCATTATCTGAGTCAGAGGAAAATTTTTCTGGCCCGTAGAAGTCAAGAAATACTTGAAGCACCCTCAGGTGCTTAGGACTTAATATTGTTCTAGTTCTTCTTAGAAAGAAAAATAATTTTGTAACTCAATTTACACTAAGGTATTATTGATTTTTTTAAAAACATATTTCCTCCTATGTTAGTCAGAATCTTTTCATTCCAAGAGATGGAAACCCAATTCAAACTAATTTAAGCAAAACCATTTCCCAGAGGAGTAGCTAGCCTCAAGCCTAGGTGGCTCTATGGATTCAAACAAGGTCACTGGGGCTCTGTATTTCTTTACTAATCAGGATAGGCTAAATGCTGTTTTAAATAAACAGCACCCAAATCTCAATAGCTCGACACAATAGAGATTTATTTCTGTACACATAATAGTTTATTGAGCATGTTCAGTGGGTAGCCTTCTGTGTGGTAATTTAGGACTTTAAGCCCATTTCATCTTCTAGCTTGCTACTTCTAGGGCATCTGAGTCTTCTGTGGGACTCTGAATCTAGCCAACAGATAGGGTGGAGGTGGGGGAGATGGTGGAGGATCAATGCCACTGGGCGGAGTTCAGTCACAAAGCTATAGTTATCTGCAAGGGAGAAAGAGAAATACAATCTAAGTGTGACCAGAGGTAAGAGGAACAGATTTTAGTAAACACATAGTTACCTCTATTGCATTTTTTTTTTCCATTTCTTGGCTTGATTGTCTCTCATATATAATTCTTCACCAAGTTCTGTCCATATGGGAGCAAAAATGGCTGCAGGTAACCACAGACTCAAATCTTCCTACCTTATCAACCTCAGCAAAAGTACCCATCTTCCTTATTAGCTCCAGCAGAAAAGCCCATTCACGGACCAATGGAGGCTAGTGGAATGGATCACACTAGTTGGCCAGGCCTGGATCATTTTTACCCCTCCAGCATCATCCCTATCCAAACTCTGTGAGTGGGTTACTCCAGAAAAGAAGGATTCTATAACCAAAAAATGTAAGAGGAAGGGCTGCTATATAGGCAAAAACCAAGAAATGTAATCTATCTCCCTGTTAGGAACAAGGACTATTTTAATTTTGTTAAAAACACTTTTCACTGCTCATGTCTTGATAATATGTAAAATGCCTCTTCTTCTTTCTGCCTGCTCACTCCTTCTGTCATTTACATTGATATGTGAGTTTATTGATCTTACCAAACAAATGGGTACATATGGGGACAATATATTTGAGTAGATGTGTTCCAGCATCATTCTGGGAAATGTTCCCAGAGGTACTGTCACCAAGATAAGTCTGTTTAGAATATTGTCTATGTAAAGAGAAGAGGGCAATGCTTATCCCACAGGAATTAATCTTCAGTGGTAGAATTTTAGGCCCCTGATTGGGGAAGATGCTTTGGGCTGTGTTGCTGCTCTGAAACATTCAAATCAGGCCACATAAGTGACTCTGTGTAGATGAAAAGGCAGTGAGTGAGATTTCAGTGCACATGCACCAGCTGCATGGCTGGATCCCATTGCTTGCATGGAGAGGTTGTCCCATGTATGGAGGAGTTTGTCCCATGTATGGAGGGGTTGTCCCACGTATGGAGAGGTTGTCCCGTGTATGGAGGGGTTGTGCCGTGTATGGAGAGGTTGTCCTGTGTATGGAGAGGTTGTCCCATGTATGGAGGAGGTTGTCTCCTGTATGGAGAGGGTGTCCCATGTATGGAGGAGACTGTCCTGTGTATGGAGGAGGTTGTCCTGTGTAGGCTTTTAAGACTTATGAGCAGAGGTCGAGTTCTGAATGCCTATATGGAAGTAAGAGATTTGACTAATAGGCCTACATAAGGTAGTGAAGCTGTAATTGATGCCCCTGTTTAGACCCTAGAAATTAGAAGTTCTTATAATCACAAGCTAGAAAAGTTCTCTGGTCCATATATGTGGTAAAGAAATCTGCCATCTGTCTGAGAAATTGAAATCCCAAGTTTGTATTATCCATATGTGTGATATCCAAGTTTGTTCTACCTGTGTGATGTAGGATTCATAATCCAAGAAATAGTCCAGAGCCATTGATACCATAGTGAGAAACATATTTATAGAAACAAACCTGAAAATATATATCTTTCATACTTTCACAACCCAGGGCACCTACGACTACTATAGAATGGATCTCTGAAAATGAAATAGAAAAACATTACACACCACAAAAAGAAAAAAGCCTTCCTGAGGAAGAGACAGCAGATGCAGTCAACAGAATTAGTAACCTAAAAACCAAAAATAATGGAGCAACTTGAAAGAGGTTGTAAAATAAATATGTTTATAAAATAATTTCAAAAATAAAAGAAGG
>NW_024416946.1:0-4382 GCF_014898765.1 Herpailurus yagouaroundi | reverse complement strand
CCGCCGCAGCGCGGCCGGCGCCCCGCACCCCGAGCCGGCCGCCGCAGCCGCAGTCCCGCGCCGATGCCCCCACCGGTGGCCGGAGCTGTCCGCGGTGGCGGGGAAGGGGCTGCGCCGGGGGCGGGGCTCGGGGGTCCCGGGCAGGGGGAGGGGCCTAGGGGCGGAGCCTCGCGGACCCCGGGCGGAATGGGGTGGGGACGGTGGCAGGATTCCTGTTTCGCGAAGGGGATGCAATCTTGAATGCAAGGAAGGGCGACTTGTAGGGGCTACAGAGGCAGAAGAGGAAATGGTGGTGGTACCTGAGCTGTGATCCTAAGAAGGTCAAATGTGTACAGAGGCGATTACCCCCGGGGTCACTGGGAGTGAGTGCACCTCTCTCCCAACGTCCCTGCAGCTCCCTCATTCCTGGGTGGGGGGATGCCCTGAGCCCAGGAATCCTTCAGAGTGTTGGAAATAAGCATCTCCCTAGTTGGAGCCCTACTCTTCAGTCCTCTGAACCTGGAGACAAAGAGACTGAGGAAGGTACCAGTAGCACTGCTCCCCTCCCCCCCCTCCCCCCAGGCACACTCGTGCACACACATATATACACACTGCACTTGAGCAGAAGCACATGGGACGGGGCAGACCTGCAGGTAGAGACCCTTTCAGATGTGCGCTCAGTGGGATACACTCAGGTGGACACACAAAGGTGCACATATGTACACACCCCAAGGACAAGGCTCCCACAAAGGTACCCCGTACCCTAATCTTGTTTGTATACGCTGTGTGCTATTTCCTAGCCCACCTACCTATCTGCACTTCCAGATCTTTCCTCTCATTTCACACCAGGCCCAGGGACTGCTGCCTGTTACTGTGCCCTTCCTTTCCACCCTCTTCTCCCTTCCCGTGGCTAGCCTCCAGGTTAGGCCTGGGGAATTGGAGGAAATCAGGATCTAGTAGGAGGGTGTGTGTGGGGGGGAGGGGTTCCTAAAGCTAGACAGCAGGGAGGAGGAGTTGAAAGCACAGCCCACCACCAGAATTCCAACTCCATTCTCATCTATTAAGTGGCTGCTGCGTGCTGGGTGCCACGGTCGGCGTGCTGGGTGCCACGGTCGGCACCCAGGATGCAAAGACGGAGACCCTGCCCTCAGGAGCACTCAGTCTAGACATGTAAACAACTCATTGGGGCAACCATGGGACAGAGTGGGCCAAGTGCTTCAAGAGGCCCCCAGAGAGCCAGCCCCAAGAATCATTTTCTTTTGACAAACGGCTGGGCTGCAAACCTCTTCCTCCCTACTCCCCACCCAGTCCCACATCCCCTGTCCCCAGCCACTTGCCTCGGCCCTTCTGGATATCTCCTCCTGGACTGCCTTCTACTCAGAGATGCCAGTCCTCTCCCTCCCCTCTGAGAACAGGAAAAGGATGTGAGGGTCCAGGAAGGGGACTCACAGGGGGCCTAGGGTTCAGAACGTGGGGAAGGAGTCAGAACTGAGGGTTTCCTGCCCCCTCCCAAAGGAGGTATGAGACTAATTGTCTGTGAGGGACAGGGAAGTGGATGGGTCAAACAGGACTGGCTCTTCCAGAACCTAGGACTCAAAGAACCTGGAAGAAGCGAGGGCCTCACCTGTTAAGCAGGAAAGTGATGTCAGTGGGTCCCTCCCCACTTTCCTGGAACACTTGGAAGGAGTCCTGGCTGGGGACCTGCCTTCCCTGATGCCTATCTGTCCTCCCTTGTCTTCCCCATCCACGCCTTCTCCTGTTTCACTGCCATCTTTATGTCTGTCTTTGGACTGTGTTTTTCTGGGTACCATCCTATCCATCTGTGTCTTCTCTGCCACCTGGGCCTCCTCCCTCCATCTCTGGCTGTGATCCCTCGCTGCCTTTTGGGGTGTCTCTCTCTACACTTCCCTGCATTGGCATTTTGTTCTCATTTCCTGTCCCCATGGCTCACTCTGGGTCATTTCTGCTTTTATCTTTGGTCCTCGGCTCCCATCTTGGTCTTACCTTTTCTTGCCACGTCCCTGTCATCTCTGATGCTGGCTTCCACCCCTCCATCCATCTCTGTGCTGGGTCCTGCCACTCTGTCTCACTCCCTGTTCACCTTGGACCTTCCCCTGCCCATCTGAGCAGCAGCGTCCCATCCAGCCCTCTTTCACCAAGTCCCTCTGCCGTGAGTCCCACTGGAAGTGCCTGCTGCTCTCGCTGCTCATGTACGGCTGTCTGGGGGCCGTGGCCTGGTGCCACGTAACCACGGTGACCCGCCTCACCTTCAGCAGCGCCTACCAGGGCAACAGCCTCATGTACCACGACAGCCCCTGCTCCAACGGCTATGTCTACATCCCCCTGGCCTTCCTGCTCATGCTGTACGCCGTCTACCTGGTGGAGTGTTGGCATTGCCAAGCCCGCCATGAGCTGCAGCACCGTGTTGATGTGAGCAGCGTGCGGGAGCGTGTGGGCCGCATGCAGCAGGCCACGCCCTGTATCTGGTGGAAGGCCATCAGCTACCACTATGTCCGCCGCACCCGCCAGGTCACCCGATACCGCAATGGAGACGCCTACACCACCACCCAGGTGAGGGGCTGGAGGGGAGCGCAGGCCAGTCCAGAGGGGAGGGGGGTGCTGGGACCCTGACTGACTGTTCCCAGGGGGAGGAGCACAGGCAGCAGTGAGCTGCAATAGCAACCATAATAATAACGGCAAACACTAGCAGCAAGGCTCTGCCCTACATACATTACAAATACCAGATTGATTTATTTAACCCTCCTAACAACCCTATGAGGTAGGTAACTACTATCCGCATTTTACAGATGAGGAGAGTGAGGCTTGGAGAGGTTAGTACCTTGCCAAAGTCAAACAGTATGTGGTGGAGCTGGGATCTGAACCCAGGCAGTCTGGCTCCAAGGTCTATACCGCTTAATGCTTAATGGTTGGAGATGGCCTCACAGGCACTGTGTCGCGGCATACTCTCACCCATTCAGTGAGGTGGCTGCTACCAGGGCCTGTTTCACAGGGAAGGAATCCTAAACTCAATGACTTGCCCAAGGTCTGCAGCTTCTTAGTGGTAGTGCTAGATTTAAGCCAGGGGCCCTTTGCCAAGTCCAAGGCTCCCAGAGGTGGGAGTCTGCTGGCAAAAAGGTGGAGGTCGAGGCATGGGAGGCCTCGTGGAGAGGTGGAGTGGGGGCCAATTAGCACTTACTGGACCCTCCAGGATTAGGCATTATTCCAGCCCTGGAGGAAGAGGTTTTCTCAGATAACGGTGACCCCCGTCTCAGTTTTGGGATGGGTAAACAGAAACCCGGGGCCTGTGAGAATCAGGAAGGGGGCTGGGTGACAGCTAAGGTGGGAACAGGGAGCCCCAAGACAAAGCCGGTTCCGGCCATTAGGGACCACATCTGTAAACAGGAAGGGCAGGCCATTTGGGGTCATGAGGGGGCAGCGGGGGACATGGGAGACGGCAAAACGGTTAGGCAAGCCCGAGGGGCAGTTCGTGGCCAGCGCCTGACCCCGTGACGAAGCAGAGCTTAATTCAAACTAGAATACACCCGCAGGTCTGAGCTCCGGCCCGTCTTCCTCTCTAGTTGAGTACGTTGAGGGCTTGCGCTGCTCCATAAAGCAGATGATAAGCAGATCCTACCCGGCTCCAAGCGGGCTCGAAGGCAGGGCAGGCTTAGGGTTTGAGCAGGCAGCAAGAGCGGCGATGGGGCGGACGAGGGTGAGCCGACAGAGGCGACTCCCGCCGCCCTCCCCGGCGCCGCAGGTCTACCATGAGCGCGTCAACACGCACGTGGCGGAGGCCGAGTTCGACTACGCGCGCTGCGGCGTCCGCGACGTGTCCAAGGCGCTGGTGGGGCTGGAGGGCGCGCCGGCCACGCGCCTGCGCTTCACCAAGTGCTTCAGCTTCGCCAGCGTGGAGGCCGAGAACGCGTACCTGTGCCAGCGCGCGCGCTTCTTCGCCGAGAACGAGGGCCTGGACGACTACATGGAGGCGCGCGAGGGCATGCACCTCAAGAACGTGGACTTCCGCGAGTTCATGGTGGCCTTCCCGGACCCGGCCCGGCCGCCGTGGTACGCCTGCTCGTCCGCCTTCTGGGCCGCGGCGCTGCTCACGCTGTCGTGGCCGCTGCGCGTGCTGGCCGAGTACCGCACGGCCTACGCGCACTACCACGTGGAGAAGCTCTTCGGCCTGGAAGGTCCCGGCTCGGCGAGCAGCGCGGGCGGCGGCCTGAGCCCCAGCGACGAGCTGCTGCCGCCGCTCACGCACCGCCTGCCGCGGGTCAACACGGTGGACAGCACGGAGCTCGAGTGGCACATCCGCTCCAACCAGCAGCTGGTGCCCAGCTACTCGGAGGCGGTGCTCATGGACCTGGCGGCGCTGGGGGCGCGCTGCGCGGGGGCGGCGGGCG
>NW_024416945.1:0-1171 GCF_014898765.1 Herpailurus yagouaroundi | reverse complement strand
CCTAGAGAGTGAAAGGAAGAAATAGAGAGTGATGTGGTTAGAGATAACGAGAGACAACGAGGAAGTACAAGGAGAAAGTAGAGACCTGGTCCAGGAATGTGGACGGGGTGAGATGGGCCAGGGGAGAGGGGATGTATGAAGTGTCTCTGAGTGCTGGGGCAGAAATGGCAGGTATCATGGGTATCAGTGTTGTGTGACTCCGAGACTCCAACATCCCTGGGGCCAAGCTTTGCAGAGGCTATTGCATTTGAAAAGATAGGTATCCCTCATTTCTCCTGGAATTGTGGGGGCACAGCCTCATGTTCTGTCATGGAGAGGGAGGTCTTGAGGGAGAGTGTGCTTCTCTTTGGCAGGTAAACACTAGAGCCGCCCTGTGGGGAGGGAACCCGGACCCATCTCCCTCACTTCCCCAGGCCCTGTTGGATTTCCCCGCCGCTTCCTACCAGCTGGTCTTCCTCATGTTCTGAACCCAGGCATCAGGCATTAGGTTGCCCCCAGATCCGGCAGTCTGGACTTGGCAGAGTTGAACTGCTGATATTGATAAAAAGTATTTGACAAGAAGGTCCATATTCTCCCTCTGGAGCTAGTGGTGTGCATCAAGATCGTGGGTTTTTATCCTCCTGTCCACTGCCAAACTGAGGATGCCAGATGGTAGGTGAACCTTTTAAAACACCATAGTCTTCTCTTACATCAAATTCAAAGACATTGTTTTGTCCCAGCTTTCTTTTAATTTTGAAGAGATGGATACAGAGGTATGAAATAATGTCCATCAGTCATATAGGTCAAATTCCTATAGGACTGATGGACATTATTTCATACCTCTGTATCACTAAAGCACATTTTATTGGAAATATTAGCCAAGGATACATACAGTAAATTCGTAACAGATGTGTAGCTCCCTGTAAGTTGCATTCTGACCCTGCCACATATGTGTCATCAAAGATATTATTAGTGACTATTCAGATAAGCTCTCTACATCAAGATGGTGATGTTAGAGAATCTAGTATAAATGGAATTTCACAGATTCTAAATTAGGAATGATTTTTTTTTAATTTATACTGTTTCTGTTTTTCTTTTTTGGAGAGAGCCTGAGGGAGGGAGTGGGGAGAGAGCAGGAGACACGGATCTGGGGCAAGCTCCAGGCTCTAGGCTGTCAGCACAGAACCTGACG
>NW_024416944.1:0-1521 GCF_014898765.1 Herpailurus yagouaroundi | reverse complement strand
GAAGGAGGGGCGCGCGCGGCGGGCAGCCCGCAGAAGCCGGGAGCCGCGCAGGAGAACGGAGCGCCAGCCGCCGCCCGGCCGAGCGGGTAGGGGGCCGCGGGCCGGGCAGGGGACGGGGCCGGGGGCGGGCGGACTTGAGGCTAACGCGGCTCCAGGGGGCTGGCAGGACCCGGCGGCCGGAGCCCCGCGCGACCCTAGTCTCTGGAAACTTTGTGTCGGTGCCCACACCTGCCCCCCCCCGGCGGTTCTCGCATCCTTTGGGCGACCGGGAGCGGCGAGGCCCGGGGCCCTCCGCAGCGCCCCCTCCTCGCCGGATCTGGGCGCGCGCCCCCGGCCGCTCCCCGGTGCGGCCGACGCCCCGGCCCCGCGTACCGGCCCTAGGGCTTTTTCGCCAGCATCCTGTCGGCCCCCCTTCCCTCCTTCTCCTCCTCCTTCCTGACCCTCTGCTCTCCGGCTGCGCCATGGTCTCTCCACCTCCTCACCCGCCGTCAGCATCCACCCGCTCTGAGCCACTGGAGCCGTCGGTGGCTTTTTGCATCTTCCATAGGTTTCTGGTGCATTGATAGGACCAACTTGACTTTCAGCAATGCCAAGTACTCAACTTGAGCGTTCTCTGCGGTGGTAGATTGGGGTGCACAGTGTTAACGTGTCTTTTCGTTTCTCCTAAGTACCCTCGCTTCAAAGCGAAGTTGAGTTGTTTGTGTGCGAGAGGAGTCGCCTGCTGGAGCTGCCTTAAGTGGATTGTATAACTATATTTTATTTAGGTGGATGTTGCCAATGGTACCAGCCAGTGTTATGGTAACTGGGCATCCCAGAGGCACAAATGCAATTCTACAGTGTAGGGAATTTTTATTTTTATTTTTATTTTTATTTTTTTACTACCTTGTACTTTTCATCCAGCAGGACCTCAAGGCATTAGGCATGTGTTATCTAGCTGTTCATTGTAGTTTTATAGGAGAGGTAGGTAGAGAGCATTACCATCCCGTTTTACAGATGTAAAAACGGAGGCAAAGAACCAAATCCTGATTCTCTACTAATCTTAAAGGAATGTGGACCAAGAAACTTAACCCTGAGTTTCCTGGAATTCCTAGTACATAAGGCCACACAGAAGTATAATGGAATGTTGGAACATCTTCCCTGAGATTGTATAGATCAATTAAAAAGTCAAAGAGGCGGGGACAGGCATCAGCAGCTCCTTGTGAGAGACTCAGCTCTGTCACGAAATTAAGTGATACTGGACAAGTCACAGCTGCTCCCTGCGTGTTTCCTGTTGTTTAAAATGAGGGGAACAAAGGTGCTGTATTCTTTGCAAAGTTGTGTGAGTGTGTCTGGAAGTTCCACTCACTCCCTTGAGCTGCATTTGGTGATTGTTAGTTGTTGTGGACTCATAAAGGTTCCCATTCTTGGGCTCCCTTTAGAAATGCAGGGAACGAGGTGCCCCCAGAATAAATAAGTGCCTCTTTTTCACTAGGGACACCTGAGAACTCATGTCAGGGACAGGCTGAGGCAGGGACCCCGACC
>NW_024416943.1:0-2273 GCF_014898765.1 Herpailurus yagouaroundi | reverse complement strand
TACAGATGCAGATGCAGATGCAGATCATTCTCTGGATAATCTTTATGGTTGATGGTGGACTGGGTAGCAGGACGAGTTCAGACAGAAACACCTGATTTGGGTGCCATCAAGCCGTCTCTGTGCCCTCCCTGAGAAATGAGACAGTATGCATTTCAAACACTTCAAGTCTCCACTTCTCCCTGCACACTTCTGTGTTTCGTTGCTTTCATCCACCTACCAAAGCAACCTAAACTTTATGCTAAAGACAGTGGGGCTCCTGTGTCCTTTGCAGACTGGAATGCTGTTACTAGTTTGGGTTATCTTGACAGAAACTGACACATTACCTAAAAATTTAGAATTTGGTGTGAATTCGGAATCCGCTCCTGTAGTAAGCCCTCCATGATTCCGTTGATTAGGGAGAGGTATCAGACCATACAGTAAGAAACCTTGCCTTCGAATGCTACAGCTCTATGGACTTTCAAAGCACTATTTTTAACCTGGTTATCCAAAGTCGTTAGGTCTTTGTGAGTATACATTCAGAGTTTTTAAAGATCTGGATCGTAGTCTCCAATTTTTTCATGACCTTCCTAACCCATTGATTCCCAGTGTTCTCTTTATTTTTGAATCGTTCTCTTGGGCATTTGAGCAAACCTGTCAAATAAAAAATGTACTCAATTTGAATATATGAACATTTAAGAGCAGTCACGTGTTCAGTTCCAAATATTTTATTATTTCCGTTAAGAGTTTATTCTGTCTGTGGATTGGGAAGAAACAAATGCGTGTTTTGTTGTTTTGTTTTTGTTTTTGTTTTTGTTTTTTGTTTTTTTTTTTTTTTCATTTTCCCCACCTAAGTAAGTAGATGTGCAAGGTAGAATGCTAGGTGCCTGTCAAGGGTAATAGGATGTTCAGGAGTGTAAATGAGATTTCTGTCATCAAAAAAAGAAAAAAAATATTTGATGAACTAAGATAAGCTAAGCTTTAAAAATGAAAGGAAAATAGCCATGAACTCAGATAAAAGTTAGGCGATTAAGTACTTTTCCCTAGGGCAGCAAGGAGTTATGAGAAACACCATAATCTGTAGAGTTTGTACTAAAAAGCTCTACTGACAAGATGTTAATGCTCACCTTTAAAGCTTGCTTTGTGTACTGATATTATCTTTCTTCTTGAAATCTAAAGAAGCTTTTTCTCTTTGGCTGTTAACATGAAATGAAAAGACACTTCCCCCCTATCTTTTCTTTTGCCGTATTTAGGCTGAATTTCTTACAAAAGTCTTTTATGTATTCGTTGCTTTTTATCTTCATCCTTTGTCCAAAACAAGCCTTGAGATTGGGAATGATGTGGACTATTTCTAACCCAAGCTCACAGTACATAACTTCTCATCAAACCCATCATTTGAGGAGGCATTGAACTCGTATCATGGAGTTCCTTGTGCAGCCCATGGGAAGGATTCCACTGAAAGAATCGATAGCATCGTGGAGACCCTGTCTCTGGAAGGAACTAACAACAAATAAGGATTTGACGTTATAGGCTGATTTTCCTAGGAATCTAGGAATCAAGAGGGCCAGTTGTGGGATGGTGGGAGAAGGACACTGGAGAAGGGCTGAATACCCAGGGTCACTTGAAGTCAACTGAACAGAGGAAGGTTCTGTCCTGGAGGAGCTTGGCTCAGCAGGGATCAGCTCCCAATTGTTATGGACTTAGTGAAAATACACTCATGATAGCCTACAAGAAGGATGCTTCCACAACTCTACGAGGTTTTGTTCCTTTCTTATGTCTTTCTTTATGGAAAGTGTCTTAGGTGTGCTTACTTCCCCTTTGTGTGTCCACAGTTCTTCTTCCCACTAGTTATGTTGTCATGAACCTACGTACGTAGCCCTTGCTCCCCTCCTGGACCATGTGTTCCTCATGGGCAGGACTCTCCTTAGCTATCCGTGTGTCATTACTACAGTGCCAGCGATGGGCAAAGGACCCTGTCCATACTGAATGAATGCAATGTGTTTATGGAGTTTCTGCTCCCAATTGTTACAACAATTAGCTGTCTCACTTCAATTTGATGTGTAACAGCAGCAGTCTATACGGGGGATTCTCTCTCGCATTCTGTCTTTTTACAAACACCTGCATCATCAACTTTTGATTAACTCTTACCCTTTTGTGATCAGATGAATTGGGTGGAACCTTTGCCATCTTAAGGATCGTATTTGCAACCCAATACCGCTTAAATTCCCTATCCTACAGCAAATTCTTGCTTAGCAAGAAGCAATAGAGTTCAGTGACTAAGAGGGTGCCCCCTGGAG
>NW_024416942.1:0-1541 GCF_014898765.1 Herpailurus yagouaroundi | reverse complement strand
ACTGCAGCTGCAAGCAGTGAAAAAAAAAAAAAAATTATCACGCACTTGTCCAAGATGTGTAGATAAGTGCACACACCCTCGCCTTGGAGCGCCAAGGGGCTGACAAGCACCCGTGAGCCCTACTGCTACTTCTTTATTCAAAAAAAAAAAAAAAATGGTAAATGGCTTTCCCTCTGGTGGCTCATGTGTCCTTGGGGTCATCATTTTCAGAAAGACAGCTCTTGATCCATTTCCAGAGAGTATCAGAGGGTGCTAGTTCTAAGTCCCGAGTGCTGACATCTTTACACAGTTGAGGAGAAAGAGAACAGAAGAGAGAGAAAAGGAAGGCGGTAGGGGGGAGACAGACACACACGCACACACACAGAGACAGAGATAACAGAAGAGAAGAACAGGGAAGAGAGGCCCAAGTGGGGGTGGGGGTAGGGGTGGAGGTGGGGCCGAGATGTGGCTCCAGCCCAGGAGCCTTCGCCGCGGGCGGCTTGGTCCTCCAAAAGGGCGGCCAGGGACTCTGCCCCGCAGAGGGCTCCCCACCAGCCGTGGAGCCGAAATGCCAGGCCACCTGACCGTGGCCACTTTTTACCTGGAGAGTTTTGTGTCCACAACACTAATCCTTAGTCACTGCCTTCCGTTCAGCAGCTGGGGGGGTGGGGGGGGGTTGCTTAAAAGAGAGTAGCAGAGGAGGAGGTGGGGGACGGAAAACAAGGCCAAGGTGTCCCCTGGGCGGGAGAACAAAGCTGAAACTCCATCGCGGAGAGGGGCGAGCCTAGAGCGGGGACGTGGCGGGATGGGAGCAGGGGGCGGCGCCGATGGCCCTGGGACACGGCCGAGGGGACTCGGGACCGCGGGTGGGGGCGGACATCCTCCCCCCCAGAGACAGGAGAGCAGCTGGAGGCGAAAATCGGAAGCGTGTGTGATGCGGGAGTGACATCTATTTTATGGGGAGGGGGCAGAGGCTCGCGGGCAGCCTGGGCGGAGGTGCAGGGAGGAGCGCGCTCTGGCCCCTGCGGTTTTGCTGAGCGGGAATCTGAGCCCAGGCGGGGCCTGGTGGGGAGCGGCGCCGGGGGATGGGGCCCAGGGCGAGGGGCGCGCGGGCGGCCCGGGTGGGGGTGGGGGGAGACGGGGGCGCGGCGCAGGGGCGCGGGGGGCGCGCGGCTCCACCTCCCGCTCAAAACGGCGTCGCAGCTGCTCGCGAACCAACTGCTCGATTCTATTCACTGTCGAGTAGGAACAAAAAAGTGGCTATTTATTAGAATACTTGTTTGGTATTGTTCGGCGCCACACAAAAGGCGTTTCATTATGTGCAGGGATCCCCCTTTTTCCAGAGAAAAACAATAACTTGAAATTGTCTTTAAAGTCTTCCCTATCAATAATAAATTTCATTTTCTTGTCTCTCTCGCCCGCAGCGCGTGTGTCTGGGAGGGTGTGCGCGAGGCGGGCGAGCCGCGGGTGCGTGTGCAGCGAGTGTGCGAGCGGGGGAGCGTGTGTGCGCGTGTGAGTGTGCGTGCGCGTGGCGCCGCGTCTGCGGTGCGGGCGCCGCCGGG
>NW_024416941.1:0-1684 GCF_014898765.1 Herpailurus yagouaroundi | reverse complement strand
CGGACAAAGGGCTAGTATCCAAAATCTATAAAGAGCTCACCAAACTCCACACCCGAAAAGCAAATAACCCAGTGAAGAAATGGGCAGAAAACATGAATAGACACTTCTCTAAAGAAGACATCCGGATGGCCAACAGGCACATGAAAAGATGTTCAGCGTCGCTCCTTATCAGGGAAATACAAATCAAAACCACACTCAGGTATCACCTCACGCCAGTCAGAGTGGCCAAAATGAACAAATCAGTAGACTATAGATGCTGGAGAGGATGTGGAGAAACGGAACCCTCTTGCACTGTTGGTGGGAATGCAAATTGGTGCAGCCGCTCTGGAAAGCAGTGTGGAGGTTCCTCAGAAAATTAAAAATAGACCTACCCTATGACCCAGCAATAGCACTGCTAGGAATTTATCCAAGGGACACAGGAGTACTGATGCATAGGGGCACTTGTACCCCAATGTTCATAGCAGCACTCTCAACAATAGCCAAATTATGGAAAGAGCCTAAATGTCCATCAACGGATGAATGGATAAAGAAATTGTGGTTTATATACCCTATGGAATACTACGTGGCAATGAGAAAAAATGAAATATGGCCTTTTGTAGCAACGTGGATGGAACTGGAGAGTGTGATGCTAAGTGAAATAAGCCATACAGAGAAAGACAGATACCATATGGTTTCACTCTTATGTGGATCCTGAGAAACTTAACAGGAACCCATGGGGGAGGGGAAGGGAAAAAAAAAAAAAAAAGGTTAGAGTGGGAGAGAGCCAAAGCATAAGAGAATGTAAAGAACTTAACTGAGAAAAAAATAAGGGTTGATGGGGGGTGGGAGGGAGGAGAGGGTGGGTGATGGGTATTGAAGAGGGCACCTTTTGGGATGAGCACTGGGTGTTGTATGGAAACCAATTTGACAATAAATTTCATATATAAATAAAAAAAATAATAAAATAATAAAATAAAAAATAAAAAAAAACAAACAAAAAACAAAAAACCAGAAAGTATTGAGTCTATGTCCTTCCTTATAAAAAAGTTACAGATAAAGCAATGTATATAATTCTACTTCTTAATTTTAACTGAGTAGTACTTGTATCCTGGGGATTGAGGTTACAGGAGAGCTGGATTGCATGAACCTTATTAAAAATTAGGCTCTGTCAGACCAGTATCCCTGTAAAAGAATATTTATCCTCCGGAGAGAATGTAGGCTTTGATTTGGTATATCCACACTGCTCTCTCTATCTCTGACATTTTGCTTTATGCTAAGCTATCAAGCTATTTGCTCCCACTCCATTTAATTGCACATATATTTGTCAAGCTCCTATTTTTTGCCAGGCACTGTGCCAGTAATACAAAGAGGAAAAGGTCACAATCCCTGACCTTGAAGAATGTGAATCTAAAAAAAGAAGCAAGCAGGTGGGTCCAGGTGTGGGGGACTTTACAATAATGTAATTTTGGAGATGCATTGTAAGAAAAAGAATACAGAATTACGAATATGAAATTAAGAGTAGAAGTAAACATTTATTGTAGGAAGAAAAGAAATCACAACAAATTGTAAGTTTTAAAATTCTGACAAATTCCAGGGACATCGTAAAATCTCGGGGGAAAACTATTTTTTTGTTAAGTGCCTGGTTCACATTTGTAATTTTATCTGTCCTACCTTTTGATGCATATTAGTGACCCTGGCAAGAATT
>NW_024416940.1:0-1361 GCF_014898765.1 Herpailurus yagouaroundi | reverse complement strand
ATGTACCATTCTCTTATGTATCACCACGAAAGAAAAAGCTTCCAATTATGCTCTGAGATGCCAGGAATTTTAAGACACATTCCGATTTCAGACACATTAAGATATAAGAAATTATGTGTCTTAGAATAAATGACATATGGTGTGTATAACCTGCTCGTTGACACCAGAATTTCCAAGACCGTTGCTCTTAATGACAAAATCCTGAAAACAACCACAATGTACTCTGATAGGAGAACTTATAAATAGTGAGAGAGTCAACAACCCAGCAGTGAATATAAATAAACGACAGCTGCACACATTAACATGGATGACAAAAAGCAAATGAAAATAAGAGAAGAAATGAATGAAAGCACAGGGAAAAAAATGAAAGAAAAATTAGCAAAACCAAAACTGGGGTTTTTGAGGGAAAGAAAAACCAACAAAACCAACCAAGAAAGCCATGAAAAACACATACAAGTAGCCACTTCCAGGAATGGAAGAGGTGTTAAGACGACAGGCGTGAAAAGGACAATGAACATGTTTTATGGGAATAAATTCAACACAGAAAAGATGCACAAATTGCTTTTAAAAAATACGACTTTACCAAAATTGACGCAAGATAAAACAGAAAATCTTAGGAGTCCTATAGCTCTTATAGGAATTCAGGCATTATTAAAAACACCTTTTTATAAAGAAAACTCCAGGCACTGATGGCTTCACTGGAAACAATGAACAGGATGAGACAGCAGAAAATCAAATCTTAGCTCAGGCAGCCTGTAGGCATATATCACAAAGATGAACTTCAAGAAGAAAGATAAGGCCAATACTACAAGACTCTTGGGAAATTAGAGACGGTCAGCACAACCTACCACAGACTAACAGTAATATCTGCTAAAGACGTTACAAAACATAGAGAGGAGGTATGAAAACTACAAATCAGTGTCCCTCCTAAACATAGACCAGTGGTTCTCAGCTGGGCTAATTGCCTCCTGAGCAATATTTGGCACTACCTGGAGACATTTCTGGTTGTCACCACTGGGGGAGCAGGTGCTGCTAGTGACTGCAGATGTTCCCTTCCAAGAAGTCACAGAGCTGGGCTCCGAGGCCCCCCTCCCAGGGGCTGGCATCACGGCTACATCTTTGTCCCATTCATCAGCACTTGCCTTGGCCCCAGGAACTCTCGGACCCTGAGGCTGGAGCCTTTACTGGGTTCCATCCAAGCTGGGTCACCCTGGGTCAGCCCCCAATAAGTGGAGTCAGGACTCATATACAGAGTGAGCACAAAGCAAGCATTCTGGAAAGGAAGGGGAAGGGGAAGGGGGAGGGGGAGGGAAGGGACAGGGAAGGGAAGGGAAGGGAAGGGAAGGGAAGGGAAGGGAAGG
>NW_024416939.1:0-3866 GCF_014898765.1 Herpailurus yagouaroundi | reverse complement strand
GGGGGGGGGGGCTCCGAGGAGGGCCCGAGGGGACCTGCCGGACGCGCCCGACTCTCCTCACCCCGTCGTCTCCAGCCGCTCTTCCCGAGGCAGGGTTTAAACTTGGCGCAGCCGAGCCGCTCTCGGCACGTCGGGAGCCCCGGCCGCCGGCAGCGATCTTATGCCCTCGCTCGAGGCATCTGTGGGGCTTTCACCTTCCTTGGGCCTCCGAGGGCACGTGCAGAGGCCTCTCTTTGCCGGAGGAGGGGCCGGCGGCCCAGAGAGGTTAGGCGGTTTGCCCGAGGTCGCACAGCACCGCGGCTGGAGGGTGCCCGGGGACTCTCGACCCTGGGCAGGCGGGTTCCCGCTCCGAGCCGGGCTTGCCCGTTGAGGCCAACCGGGGCAAGGGCCCCTGCGCGGGGGCTCTCACGGGGGCCCACACACCGCGGGGAGCGGCTTCCCCCAGCGGGCTTCGGGCAGGGGCACCCGGCCGCTCCCTCGGGCTCCCCTCCCCACGGGCCTCCGGGTAGTATTTTTAGCCGTAAGAAAGGGCCCTGCTTCTCCCCAGCTGAGCCGTGTTGAGGACCACGCCCTGATGGAAGGGTTTGGATTTTGTCTTCCTGCTTTTGTCCTCAAATAGGTCTCCGAACCCCTAATCCGTGCTTGTGCAGAGACAGTTTGGAAAGGGCTTCTTGAGTCCAAACCTTTCCCTTGTCCCGGATCTAGTTAGGGGGAAATCAGTCAGTTCATTGATTGGAGGGACATGCTGAGCCTCCACTGGATGTTGGGCGCCGTGTTGACCTCTTTCCTACAATCCGGGCGGACTGCTTTACAGCCTAGT
Organism: Herpailurus yagouaroundi; assembly: GCF_014898765.1. Classification (NCBI taxonomy): domain Eukaryota; kingdom Metazoa; phylum Chordata; class Mammalia; order Carnivora; family Felidae; genus Herpailurus; species Herpailurus yagouaroundi. Next base: position 3,046 of record NW_024416939.1, on the reverse strand, counting down.
TAGAGGGTATGGTTTCTAATCACAAATGGCTCGAATACGCAAACTGTTAAGTGTCCTAAAGGAAGAATGCCCCTTTCCCCTCTGAACTGGGAAGCAGAGGAACTTGACAGTCTGTAGGCTCAGAGAAGGTATTTTTGAGGTTTCCTCTGGGACCCTTGCGCGGTTTGTAATCACTTTGTCTGCATAGGTGTTTGTTTTTTTTTCTTTTTTATTGTCCCTTGATCTGTCCCCCAGAATGTAAGCTTCCTGAAGGCAGACGAAGTATGTGTCACTGTGTGTGTCCTCAGAGCCTGGGGCAGCCGCTGGCAATGAATCTGCACTTTGTAATTTACTTGTTATATAAACGAATGAGCACAGTGACCCCTGAAAATGACCTGAAGGCTGAGGAGTTACCGGGAAAAGGGGACCACGCTGTGATTCGCAGCTTCCATTTCGGGAAAACAGGAGGCACCTTAGCCAGCACCTCCTGGGCACTTAGCCGACACTAGGCCCTGTGGTAAGCACTTTCCTTGGGCCACATCGCCGGCACATTATGAAGGAATGAAGTCCCAGTAGGACTCACCAAGGGGAGAAACTTTCAGCTGCCTAAGGAGTTAAGGTGACGCTATCTTTATGTCTCTCGGGAAGTTTCTGTGATAGAAAGATCAGTGTCCAAGGCAGCACACTCTGTGTGGGGGTGGGGTGGGGGGAGGGATGTGACAGGCCAGGGTGGCCTGCCCTCTTGAAAGGAAAGGCCATGTCCTGGGGGCCGATTTGCATCACAGGAACCTGGGGGACGGGTCACTTAGCAGTCTTAGGGAAGAAGGATGGACGCATGGGAGACATTCGAGTGGGGAGGCAGGAGAGAACATTCTAGGTGAGCAAGCAAGACTGCCACCAAGCGCAGGGAGGAAGCGCCCCGAGGGCAGGTGGACTGGCCAGATTCCCTGGCGCAGAGAGGGTGAGGGGACGTGGAAGGTAAACCCAGGGAGGTGGGTCGCACCCGGATTAGAGGGGTTTTGGTGCATCTTTCAAGGAAGAGGGGGAGATGAAAAGTTTCATGGCTTGTTTTCTACAAGTCGCGTGTCCCCTTTGTAAGAGGAAAAGAAAACAGAAGTGTCACAAAGAAGAAAAAAAATCATCTGTGAGCGTTACCGTTAGTCATATTTTGGCAAACACCCTTCCAGAGGTTTTTCTTTGTGTGGGAATGAGACCCTTCTAGACACGAGAGCATACTACCTCTTCCGTTCTGCGATGTGTCTTTTTCACGCCACACAGCCGGTCACATGCAGGACCAGCGGTTACTAGCCTGTCCCTAGCCACGCCCAGCACAGAATAGTCAGGGCCGTGACGCGGTGGGACTTGCCCAGCCCCCGGGAGCAGGCGCCGTTCCCGCTCCCATTTTACAGATGAGGACTGTGAGGCGCAGAGAGGTGGAAGCGGGTTGCCCAAGGTCCCACGTCCCCAAAGTGGCGAAGTCCCCATCGGGACCCTGGCAGGGTGCCTTTGAGTCTAGAACGCTGCAGTGCTCAGTGCGGTGGCCCCGGCCACGTAAGGCGATTTTCATGTAATGACGGTGAAAGAAAATGTAAAAATCACTTCCTCAGTCCTACCAGCCACCTTCCAAGTGCCCCACAGCCACGTGGGGCTCGTGGCTACTGTACGAGGCGGGGCAGAAATAGACGGCTGCCGTCACCGCACAAAGTTCCTCTGGGCCGTGCTGTCCGAGAGCCTTTGCTCTCAGCCGGTCACCGGATGCTCGGCCAGCAGCGTTGGCTTAAGTGTGGTTCCGTAGAATTCCGCGATAACGAATGCACCGCATCTTAGTTCCTGCTTCTAAGCACGGAGGATATTTATAAATCTGCTGCGTTAGAAACAGTCACGGAGCTGAATCTTTGTAAACCCCTGTAATTATTCCTGCGAGTGACATCGCTGGACTCCAAGGATTTCTGAGCAGGAAAGGGGCTGTGACAGAGCCGTGTGTTGAAGCAGTGATGCTGGCAGCCACCGGGGAGGGCAGCGTGGACACGGGGGACCCCGGGGTCGGGACCCGGGCGGGCCTGGCGACAGCCACCCACGACAAACCTGCCGTCCGTTAATCCTCACACGACCTGAGGAGCAGACAGCATGATCCCCTTTTCCCGGAGGAGGAGAACGTGAAGGGCGGACGGAACAGAGCAGCAGGGGGAAGGGGCACGTGATCGTTTGTCCCAAGTGCCTGGGGAATTAGGGGTCCTCAGGCCCCAGCCCCACGCCAGAGGTCACATGTGGACAGCCAGTCAGCCAAGAATGGTTTTTACAGGTTTAAGTGGTGGGGCTACAAAAATCAAAAAAAACACTATTTCAGGGCGCCTGGGCGGCTCAGTTGGTTAAGTGTCTGACTCTTGCTTTCAGGTCAGGTCAGGTCATGATCTCAAGGTTGGGGAGTTCGAGCCCCGAGCCGGGCTCTGCACTGAGTGTGGGGCCTGCTTGGGATTCTCTCTCCTTCTCTCTGTCTCTGCCCCTCCCTCCTACTCTCTCTCTCTCTGTCTCTCTCAATAATTAAAGAAAACTGTTAAGAAAAAATAGTATTACTTCGTGACATGTGAAATTCAGTGAAGTTAATTCAGATTTCCGTGGTGCCCATAAATCAAGTCTTTTGGGGACACGGCGACATCCGTTTGTTTACGTGTTGTCCCTGCTGCTTTCAGGCTACACAGCAGAGCCTGGTGGTTGCAACAGGAGACCGCACCCCAGCAGAGCCCAAAATAGTTCCTCTCCGGCCCTTTTCGGAGGAAAGTTTGCTGAGCCCCGGCCTAGGAAGGCAGCGCCGTGGGGCAGGGGCTGGGAAGGGAGGGACTACTGGACAGGAGGCTTTTTTCATGAATGTTAGTGTCCGGAGAGTATCAGAGGCCCAGAAGGCTGGCCGGTATTTCGGGGAGGGATGGGAGCTGACGGAGTAGCTCTCTGTGTTTTTCCACAGAGGAGAAGTTGGCTGAACTTTTTTCATTCCTTAAAAGCGGAAAACCAAAACAACATGTTCTTTTCGCTTTGCGGCATCATCTCTTCTGATAATTTATGCTCCTGT
>NW_024416938.1:0-1049 GCF_014898765.1 Herpailurus yagouaroundi | reverse complement strand
CTGAGCTGAAATTAAGAGCCCCCTGAGCCTTGCTTTATTTTTTTTTTATTTTTTTTTTAACGTTTATTTATTTTTGAGACAGAGAGAGACAGAGCATGAACAGGGGAGGGTCAGAGAGAGGGAGACACAGAATCTGAAACAGGCTCCAGGCTCTGAGCTGTCAGCACAGAGCCCAACGCGGGGCTCGAACTCACAGACCGTGAGATCATGACCTGAGCCGAAGTCGGACGCTTAACCGACTGACCCACCCAGGCGCCCCGAGCCTTGCTTTAAAAAACTTAACATGTCTTGGGGCACCGGGGTGGTTCAGTCGGTTGAGTGTCCAACTTTAGCTCAGGTCGTGATCTCGCAGTTCATGAGTTCAAGCCCTGCGTCAGGCCCTGTACTGACAGCTTGGAGCCTGGAGCCTGCTTCGGATTCTGTCTGTCTGTCTGTCTCTCTCTCTCTCTGCCCCTCCCCTGCTTGTGCACTCTCAATCTCTCTCTCTCTCCTTTCTCTCCTCTCTCTCTCTCTCTCTCAAAAATAAACAAAGATAAAAAAAAAGTCTTGAAGGTCTTTCCACTGAATAGTGTTTTCATAGTATTGTTATATCATAGTTTGATTTTGTATTCCTTTTTTGAAGACGATTAAGTTGTTCTCCATTTACCCTTATTACAAAACAACGATAAAGGAATTCTTGATTTACACATCTTTAAGCATGTGTGCAAGTATTTCTGCAGGATAGTTTCTAAAAGCTACGTTTCTGAGTTGAAGAGAATGCACATCTTAAATTTGGAGTCACTTAATTAATTAATCTATTTTTTGGCCACACAAGATCAGCATCCTCTACCCATGGTTTGGAAATTCCCACTTAATACTTAATGGGGCGCAGCTTGTTTCTCACTGTAAAAGCTAAAATGCCAGGTATTCTGAACCAGTCAAAACCCCCTTTTTTTTTTTTAAGTTTACTTATTTGAGGGGTGGGGAGGGGCAGAAAGAGAGGGAGAGAGAGAACCCCAAGCGGGATCCATGCTGTGGGACAATCAAAACCCCGTTTAATTTTTTTTTTT
>NW_024416937.1:0-1443 GCF_014898765.1 Herpailurus yagouaroundi | reverse complement strand
AACTTTCTTTGGCCTGACTGATCGTTACTCCCGTCTGTATCCAGAGCGCTACTGGGGACTGCCTGTGGTGGCTCCCATTTCTAAGACCACGTCACCCCTGCTTCTTTGGGAACACCACTGGCGTTACCCCGTCGGCTACTGGGCCACCCGTGTGCAGGCCATCCGCACCAATCCGTGATCACTTAAGATAAGCGGGGAGACTGCTTTTCTTTGGGGACCCCACTGTGTCCTCCCTGGATTGTATTAACGTGCCATCTTTAATTTAAACACAAATCCCTCGGGGCGCCTGGGTGGCGCAGTCGGTTGAGCGTCCGACTTCAGCCAGGTCACGATCTCGCGGTCCGTGAGTTCGAGCCCCGCGTTGGGCTCTGGGGTTGATGGCTCAGAGCCTGGAGCCTGTTTCCGATTCTGTGTCTCCCTCTCTCTCTGCCCCTCGCCCGTTCATGCTCTGTCTCTCTCTGTCCCAAAAATAAATAAACGTTGAAAAAAAAAATTAAAAAAAAAAAAATAAACACAAATCCCTCTGCTGAGGCAGAAGACCCATTAGTCTAAAGCACAGGCTGTTCTGATGCTAGCACCTGCCTCCTCCATCACGCTCAAGTTCTGGCTCCCGGTCCAGAACACCAAGAGCCTGGGCCCCGGGTGGGGAGAGCCCCCGACCTCACTGAGGAATGCCTGGGGCCCTGGATACACCCAGCGAGGCGGGAAGAAGGGCCCTTTGGCAGAAAAACTGAAGTCACAAAGGGGAAGGGGTTCAGTGCCAGCTGTCTTTGGTGGCGGTTCACAGGTCATGAAAGGTTGATGAAGCTCGGAGCCCCAAACAGGGTGGGAATAACAGCCTCAGCCTGACCACGGGGACCGAGGGAACCAGCGGAGCCATCCGTGCAAGCTGGGGCTCCTGCCACCGAGACTCAGCCCCCCGCCACTAGACGGTGCTCTCTGTTGTCCCCCGCACGCCTGCACGTGGATGGGCCACGAGCGTCTCAGCTAGACATGGCCCAGACGGAACCCTCCCTCCCGGAGCTCCCCCTGTACAAGGCCCACCATCCGTCCTGGCCCCGGGTCATTGTGGACATGGCCTCCTCCCGCCCCCACTCGCTTATCGCTGGCGCCCTCCTTCGCCCACGGCCACATTCCGCCACCACAGACTTTGGCGAAGAACCCCTCACCGCGGCCGCGAGCGGGCTCCTTGCACCAGACCCTGTGGCTCCCACCCCAGCCACGTCCCTCCCGCCAGGGGCCACACGACACTCACTTGACGGTCTCGCCCCAGTCGCACCACAGCGTCTTCCCGATGGCCTCCATGTCCACCTGGAACTGGGTGAGGCAGAGTTCCTGGAGGAGAGCGCCAGAGTTGGCGTCCTGGCAGGCCGTGGCCATGAGGAGGTGATGCACTGCAACGAAGGGCCCAGGGGACTGTCAGCCTCTCTGGGACCCACCCAC
>NW_024416936.1:0-1018 GCF_014898765.1 Herpailurus yagouaroundi | reverse complement strand
GGGAAAATGTAGAAGGCATACAGATATATATTAGAAAAGAAGAAATACACAACTGTGTATTCATAGATAGCATGACAGTCTATATAAAAAAACCACAAGAAATATACAAAAAGTTCCTAGAACTTGAAGATCAGTTTGGCAAGATCACAGGATTAGAGTCAATATAAAAAAAAAAAATCAGTGATATTTCTACATATTAGCAATGAGTAATTTGAAATGGAATAAAAAATTCTTTAATGTTTATTTATTTTTGAGAGAGATACAGAGTGTGAGCAGGGGAGGGGCAGAGAGAGAGAGAGAGAGAGGGAGACACAGAATCCTAAGCAAGCTCCAGGCTCAGAGCTGTTAGCACAGAGCCGGACACAGAGCTCGAACTCATGAACCGTGAGATCATGACCTGAGCTGAAGTCAGACACTTAACTGACTGAGTCACCCAGGTGCCCAGAAATGGATTTTTTTAAGTACCATTTATAATAGCACCAAAATTACACACCAAGCTATGTAGCTAATAAAATTTGTACAAGATTATCATGTTGAAAAATACAGAGCATTGTTAAAAGAAATAAGAGATGACCTAAATAAATGGTGAAAATGAATTACAGGACTCAACATTTTTTAAGATGTCAATTCTGCCTAAATTATTCTAAAGGTTTAATGAAATTCCAATCAAAAGCCTAGCAATGTTTTTGGTAGAGATAGACAAGCTGATTCTAAAATGTATATAAGAAGTCAAAAGAACTAATATAGACAAAACAATTTTGAAAAAGAAGAGAAAGTTTGAAGACCTTTAATACCTGACTTCTAGAGTTCCTATTGTTTTGGCAAAGGGATAGACACATAAATCAGTGAAATAGTATAGAGAATCTACAAAAGAGACCCAAAGAAATATGGTCAATTGATTTTTGAACAAAAAAATCATAAACATAAATGTAAATCATAATACTATAAAATTTCTAGAAGAGAAAATATGAGAAAATCTTTGAGACTTTTTGTTATGCAAATATTTCTTAAATTAGAC
>NW_024416935.1:0-3630 GCF_014898765.1 Herpailurus yagouaroundi | reverse complement strand
TGTATATATATATGTATATATATATTATAATACATGTATATATATATGTATATATATATTATAATACATGTATATATATATATATATTTCTTGCAGAGTTTATTTAATGGTCATGAATTCCTTTAGTTTCTGTTTGTCTGGAAACTCTCTATCTCTCCTTCCATTCTGAATGATAACCTTGCTAGATAGAGTATTCTTGACTGCATATTTTTCCCATTCAGTACTTTGAATATATCATATCACTCCCTTCTGGCTTCCACATTTTCTGTTAAAAAATCTCCTACTAGCCTTATGGGTTTCCCCTTGTAAGTTAATGACGTCTTTCGTCTTGCTGCTTTTAAAATTATTTATCACTATATTTTACACATAATTGAATATATCTTGGTGTGGATCTGCTTTTGTTGAAATGTTGAGGGTTCTTTGTGCATCCTGGACTTTGATATCTGTTTCCTTCCTCAAATTAGGGAAGTTTTCAGCTATTTCTTCAAATAAATTTTCTGCCTCCTTTTTTCTCTCTTCTTCTGGGATTCCTATAATATGAATGTTGTTATGTTTGAGGGAGCCACTGAGTTCCCTAAGTCTATTATTACTTTGTGTAATTCTTTTTTCTCTTTTTTGTTCAACTTGATTACTTTCCATAACTCTGTCTTCTAGGTCACTAATTCTTTTTTCTGCTTATTCCATCCTGCTGTTCATTCCATCAATTGTGTTTCTCATTTCATTTGTTGTGTCCTTTATCTTTGCTATATTATTCCTTATCTTTGTGTTAAGGGTCTCATTCATGTCTCCCACTCTTTTCTCAAGTCTAGTGAATATCCTTATGATCATTACCTTAAATTGTCTGTCAGACATGTTATTTATATGTTTTGCTTAGATCTCTGGCTGTGGCTTTATCCTGTTCTTTCAACTGAGATTAATTTCTTTGTCTCCTCATTTTGTCTGCTTCTCTATGTCTGTTTCTGTGTATTAAGAAAGTCAGCTCTGTCTTCTGCTCTTGAACATAGTGACTTTATTAAGAAGAGGGCCTGGAGTGCCCTGGAGTGCAGTGTCCCTTGTTCACCAGAACCTGATACTTCAGGAGAGTATCCTATGTGTGTTGCTTATGCCCTGCTGTTGTGTCTGAGTCACTTTTTTGTGGTTGTTGAAGTCTTTGGCACTGTATTTCTGCCTGTTTTGCTCTGTGCTTGATCTCTGTGGCATTAACAAGACCCAGCCAGGCCAGTGCTGAAGGGTGTGCCTGCCACGGATCTTTGGATTAGACCAGCAGTGTTAGCCAAATTTGTGCTGGACCACAGTCCTATGCCAGATCCCCTGAAGTGCTGTATCAGCTGAAGGCTGCATGCCAGGGCAGCTAGCACTGAAAGGCTAGGCACAGCAATGGCTGGTTGTGGTGCACAAAGGTGGTTGGGGGCACTCAGCTGGGTGCAATGGATGCATATGGTCTACGGTGGCAGGAGAACTCATGGACATAGTGCACTGCTTGCAGGTTAGATAGCAAGTTCTGTGCAATCCTGCCTCCCACAAGTGTCTTTGTGTTTATTTTATGGTGTGAGGGAGGAATATGGTGACTTCTAGTTCCCCTGTTTTTGGAGAAGTCCCCAACATGCCTTGAAATCAGTATGAACAGATCTCTTTCTTATTTGCCCGGTGGTATATAAAATGCCATTTTTATGTTGCCTCTTCTCACAGGTTTCTGTCTTGTTAAGGGTAGTAACCCAGTCATCACTAGTCCTCTGGGCTCACCCAGTGCTGAGTCAGCTGACTTTTAAAGCTCCAGACTCCAAATCCCACAATTTTACAGTCACAGATTCAGCTCCTCTGTTTTTAATGACAAACTTCCTGGGGCTTAGTCTTTCCCATGTGAGCTCCCTGATGCAAGGGCCTGTTTCTCTGCCCTCTCTGCACTCGCAGTTCCCTCCCTCCTGTAGGCAACCTGTCTCCACCTTTCTGACCTTCCTAACCTTTCAGATGCAGCTTCTCTACATTTAATTGCAGAGTTTTCTCTGCCAGTGTTCAGGTCACTCTCCAGTTTATTGACTTGAATGTGGTTAATATCTAGTTGAAAATGTAGGAGGAAGTGAGCTTAGGGTCCTTCAACTCTGCCATCTTCCCAAGCTCCCTCAGGCAAATGACTTTTTTAATATCTAAATTTAGCTTAAAAAAAAAAGTTCTAGAAGAAAAGAGAATTCTTCTGAATGGAGAAAGTCTATAGAATTGTGATTTATACCTTAGAAACCATTAGTGAAAAGATTGATAAAGTTGACCATATATTTTAAAAATCACATGAAATAAAATATTTGAGTGAAACAACAACAAAATATATCAAATGTTGGGTACACACTGTTTGGATATGGTGCATGTGTTACCAATGCTCCTATTAACAACTGCCAGTGCATTGTCTAGCCACACAATGGTCTCAAGTCAATGTATATATTTAAGCTCCACTTAGCTTTCCTTATTCTCAGTAACTGGAGTTATTCTAATCTTGACCTAAGGTATAACATCAACCAATATTTAGAACACCAAATCTAACAAACCTCATTTATATGAGCTCAGATTCAGCTTTGAGCGTTTTGTTGTATGTGTGCATGTATACCTCCAAAGCAAAGCCACCTAATCCTAGTTCAGAGAGATAACAGGTTTACGTGTAAATATAAAAATCCAATTTATGGCTATCCAAATGAGATGATTAGGGAAAAACCCAATATTCACCTATTTCCCATTTGTCATTTACTTTGTAGACAACAAACACATTGGAATTTTAAAAATGACCTAAAATGTCCCCTATCAATTCTGATATTGGGTCATTTCTTCATGAAACAGTATTTACGTAACATAATGTTAAAATACATAAATATATTCAGACAAAGTTCTTTTGATTGGCAAAAGTAATGAATTGGTATAGGAAACAGTAAACGGAAATAGAGAAATAAGTTGAAATCCAAGTTACTAGAAAATATACATATACAGATTTTTATTCACATTATTTTAAACTAAGTTATTTAAATTCTTAGAGATTTCATCTACATCAAATTACCAAATTGAGATAAATATTGGCAAAGTAAATATATTGCAAATGCTCAAGTCCTATTTCATCAGTTTTATTCATCAGTTGTGTATGTGTGACCATAAAATTTCATGATGACACACCATTATCACAATGTTACTTTACTTTTTCTTCATTAAAATGTCAAAGACAACACTTGTAACTTCATTTTAAAAAAACAAATTTTGTGGAAATGAAATTGGCGGGAAAGAATTGAATAATGGCTATATTATTTATAGGTATGCATTTTTAATTTATGAGAACTTTGAATTTCTCAACCCACCAATTAAGCCAATTTAATCAATGATAGTGATGATCCTACTTTGAATATTAATTCCTTCATCTGTTTTACAACTAAAAAGGTAAAATGAATTTCTTGTCATTTGGTCACTTCAATATAACTTTTTCAGTTTAAAAAATAATTATCTATCTTTTTTTTCTTTAATGAACATCAAACATAAGTGATAAAAATGTTCATTTGAATCATCTTGAATAACATTATGCTAGCATTGAGGCCCCTGGGTGGCTCAGTTGGTTAAATGTCTGACTCTTGATTTGGGCTCAGGTCATGATCTCACAATTGT
>NW_024416934.1:0-4675 GCF_014898765.1 Herpailurus yagouaroundi | reverse complement strand
TATATATACATATATAGATATATATACTTTATATATATGATATATATCCATATATAAACTATATATATGAAATGTATATATATATGGATATATATATGGACATATATATATATGGATATATATATGTCCATATATATATCCATATATATATATGGATAAAGATAGAAATGAAACCACTTTATAAGTATCTACTGGGTCTGTATTCTTGTGTTCCCCATTATTTTTGTTAGACTCATTCACATTGCTGTGTGTAGGTGTAGTTTGTTTACTTACATTGCCAGAGCACATCCCACTGAATGAATGGATCACAATTTATCTATTTTATTGTGTATGGATGTTTTATTTGTAGAAGTTAATAGCAAATCACCACCTCTGTTTTTTCCTGGGTTCCTCTTCCTTCTGGGGACATCTGGACTACACTTCCCAGCCTCCTTTCCAGTAAGGTATGGACATGGGTTCCATCCTGGCCCATAAGAATCTCCCATGTATGATCCTCCATGATCTTTTCTCTTCATCTAGACTGGAGATGACCTCTGAATGACGTTGAAAGCCATGTATGCAAGCCACAAATTAGAGAATCCCTAGGTTCCTCAATCACCATTAGAGTGAGAGCATCCCAGGAGAGCCCCCTGTATAGGAGCATCCACCACTGGGCTAGTATGGGAGTAAGAAATAAACTTTTTTTGTTTCAAGCCCCTGAGATTTCATGGGATATTGCAACAATGGCCAGTTTCCCCTTAACTAATACAGTTTCCAGTTTTGGCAATTATGAACAGTTTTGAACACTACCTTACTATATATAATCTGCATTTCTGCCGGGTATATACCTGGGAGTGGAGCTGTTAGGCCAAAGACTATGCATATCTCCAACTCTATGAGATAATGCCAAACGACTTCCAAAGTGGTTGACCTGTTTACATGTTACCCGCAGTATATGAGAGTTCCTATGCTCCATATCCTTGCCATCACTTGGTATGATGAGAATTTTTACCTCCTGCCAAATGGAAGGGAGTATAGTGGTTTCTCACTGTGGTATGCAACATTCATTACCTTAACTGAGATCGCCCATATTGTCATGTGTTTATTGGCCATTTGGATTTCCTCTTATCTGAGGTCCCTATCCAAATTTTTCTCTTCGGTTATCTTTTTTCTGTGGTGTGTAGGACTTCTTTATATATTCTGGTTACAAGGTCTTCATTAATTTTATGTGTTGGCAATTATCTTTACCCATTTAATGATAGAAACTGTCTTTTCAGTTTTTTATACTGTCTGTGGTAAATATAGTTTTAATGTAGTGGAATTTATGATCTTGCCCTTTATGGTTAGTATTTTTTAAGTGTCTTGATTAAGAAATCCTCTATCCTGAGGTCATAAATATATTCTCCTATGTTATCTTATAAAATCTTTGTAGCTTTGTCTTTTACATTTAATTGTTTAATCCATCCATAATTATTATTTGCATATTGTATGAAATATGGGTTCAATTTCACTTTTCCCCTTATGGGTAGCCAATTGTTCCAGTATCAGCAATTGAAAAATGTGTCCTTTTTCACTGTTCTGCTTTGCCACCTCTGTCATATATTGTGTCCATATATGTTTTAAGATTTTATTTTTTTTAAGTAATCTCTGCACCCAATGGGGGCTCAAACTTACAACCCCAAGATCAAGAGTCGCATGATCTACCAACTGAGCCAGCCAGGCACCCCTTTAACGGTTTATTTTGGGGCTTTCTAATTTGTTGTCTAGGACCTCCAGTATAAGGTCCTAGGTTTAATGGTAGTGATCATAGCAAGCATCTTCATCTAGTTCTCAAACTCAAAGGGAAACTCTTAATATTTTACCATTAAATGTGCTATTTGCTCTAGGATTTTTATAGATGTACTTTATCAGATAAAGGAGTTTCTTCCTATCTCTGGTTTGTTAAGAATTACTTTGATCTGGCACCTGGGTGGCTCAGTCAGTTGAGCATCTGACTTCGGCTCAGGTCGTGATCTCACAGCTCATGAGTTCGAGTCCCACATCAGGCTCTGTGCAGACAGCTCAGAGCCTGGAGCCTGCTTCATATTCTGTATCTCCCTTTCTCTCTCTCTGCCATTCCCCCACTCACGTTCAGTCTCTAGGTCTCTCAAAAATAAATAAAACATCAAAAAAAAAACAAAAACAAAAAAAGAATTATTTTGATCAAATGTTAAGCTTGCATACTGATATAAATCAAATATTGTTGGGTTTTGCTTACAAATAATTTAAGAATTTTTGTGTTGGTGTTCATGAGTGTTATTGGCCTATGATTTTGCTTTTCTCATCTATGGTCCTTGTGAAGTTTTGAAATCAAAGTTATACTAGTTTTATGTGAGCTGGGAATGTGCCTCTTTTTCTATTCTCTGAAGGCTTGTATAAAAGTGTGATTATATCTTAATTTTATGTCTGGTGGAACTTGCTACAGAAGCCAGCAGGGCATAGCATTTTCTTTATTGGAAGATTTTTTACACTATTAATTCAGTTGATGGTTTTGCAACTATTCGGGTTTTCTCTTTCTTCTTGAGTCAGACTTTTCCAGGAATGTGTCTGTTTAATATAAATCATCAAATATATAGACAGAAAGTAGTTCATAATATCCTCATCTTCTGTTAATTACCTGAAGAATATGTAGTGGTGTCTCCATTTCCATTCCTCATATTGCATATTTGTGCCTTTTCGCTTCTTCCTTGATCAATATCAGCTGCGATGTGTCAGTTTTATTAACTTTTTCAGACAACCAACTCTTGTTTGTTGACCTTTTCTATGGTGTATTTCTTTTCTATTTCATAACTCGTCTCTTATCTTTATTAGTTCCTTCTTGTTTCTTTGAATTTATTTTGCTATTCCCTTACATCTGTTTTAATGGCTATTATTCATCTAATTTAATGCTTACTTGGTGAAAGGAAATAATAGTGACATCATGTGCTATCTCATGGGATTGAAGAGAAATGAAACCTTGCCTAGCACCAACTCTTTAGTACAAGTTGTACAAATGAACAGTCATGAGCTCCAACATTGAAGATGCTCATCCAGATATTTGTTTTAGGGACAGGTAAGAATCAATTCAGATGTCATTTATTTTAAGGCTTAGAAAGGAACACGGAAGTCCCTTTACAGCTTAGAGGTTTAATTCCTGATGATTACTATTGTAAGAAAATTGAAATTAAGAAAATTGGGACTCAAGGGGAAAAATAAGACTGGGGAGCCAAGAAAGAAAGCAGATATATAAAAGCCCACTAAATAGTAACGTATTTACTAAGCTAAAACATGGAGACTACACCTTCAATTAAAGGCAATCTCAGTGATGTTTCACACACTTTGTTCAACTAGTAATAATGAAATTGTATCATTGGTTTCCAGTGACTATCTCTTGTTCTATAGAAAATTGTTTCACTGCAGTTTCAGTAGAAGCCTTGTAAATTCATTCTGTGAATGTGTGCATGTTTGTATGTGTGTGTGTGTGTGTGTGTACAGATATGCATACTATGCAGTCTTTTTCCTTGGGTCTTGTATTTCTCTTAATGTGTGATGCTTTTCTGAATATATTGTTCAGGAGCTCAATAATATACAACAACAATTGTTTTTATGTTTACCACTCCACAGACACTATTAGAACACATTTATAAGCCCTTGGTTGGTTCGTGCCTTCGTTCCTCTTTTCCTTCCTCTTCATTTCTTCCCATAAACACCTACTGAGTGCTTACTATTTACTGTCCAGGCATTGTTCATTGGGCTGAGAGTACACCCATGAACAAAACAGAAAAATTCCAGCTCTTATGCAGCTTACAAATTTAGAGGAGTAGGCAAACAATTGTAAGATAGATAAATAAAATATAAATTTCTGACAGTGTTGAGTGCTGCAGAGAAACATAAATCAGTAAAGGGACCAGGGGATGTGAAGAAGTGGAAAAGGGGGCTGAGGTGAGTTTACAATTCAGCTGGTGTAACTGGGGAACACCTCACTGGGAAGGTGACACTCAAGTAAAAGCTTAAGGAGGATAAGGGAGGAACATGTGAATATGGAGAATCTGGGGCAGAGAACATTCCAGGCAGAGGGAACAAGTGTAGATGCCACGTCATGGATCCTTATAGACCATGGTAAGGCTTTTAATCTGAGGAAAACGGGAAACTGTGGGAAAGTTATGAGATAAGTGACAGGCTATGACTTATGCTCTACAAGTATTTCTCTAGCTGTTGTATTAAGAGTAGGCCAAAGAAGGGCATGGATGGAAATAGGGAGACCAATGAAGAGGCTGTGGGGATAGAGTCAGATTCTAGATATATGTTTTGAAAAGAGAAGACAGGATTTATTTGACATATCAGATGAGGAATGTGAAGTCAAGTATTGCTTCACAATGTTTTGGGTTGAACAATTAGAAAAATAAAGTTGACATTGATAGGGGCAGGGGCAGCTACAGGAGTAGGTTTGGAAGAGTAAATCAGGAACTCCATCTTGGATCTAATAAATAAGTGTATAAGACAGCCAAGTGAGGCAACTGGATATTTGGGTCCAAATAGAGGTATAAGGTAAGCTGTCACTATAAACTTGAGAATTATAGGCATATAAGTATTTTGTACAGCTTTATTATAAAAGTATTTTTTTCTGGGCACATGGTTGGCTTAGTTGGTAGAGCATGTGATGCTTGATCTCAGGGTC
>NW_024416933.1:0-1067 GCF_014898765.1 Herpailurus yagouaroundi | reverse complement strand
GCGCCCAGGCCTGGTCACGTGACGCCCCTCCTCCACCCCCCCCCCCCGCCGGGCGGCTGCCGGGCTGCGAACCCGCCGCGACCTTGGGCAGATTCACGGCGCCCACCTGCCCCGCACCGGGGGATGGGGGGGGCGCTCGCAAGCGGGGACCCCGGCCGGGCGCCCCGATCTCGCTCACGACGGGTGCTCCGACCGTGCGGGGAGTCCCGCGTCAAGGGCGTGTCCCGACGGCTGCAATGCGGGGGCGGCCGCAGGAGGCTGGGTGGACTGCGCCCCACGGAGTCCCGAAGGCCGAGCGTCCCTCTAGCTCCCACTGCGACCCCTGGACGGCCCCCTAGGCCCAATCCACCCCCGGAGGGCGAAGGGATGCGGCGGGATCGAGAGGGGGTTGGCGGCGCCCAGCCAAGTCCAGAAGGCCGAGCACCCCTCCTGCAGCCTCACCGACCCTCCGACCGACCCCCAGACCCAATCCATTCCGAAGAGTGGGGTGGGATGAGAGGAAAGGGGCTCTAGCGGCCCCAGGCCGGAGGCATCCTGCCAAGTCCGGAGAACCAAGCATCCCTCCAGCTCCCGCACTGTACCTCCAGGCGGGCCGATCGACCGTCGGGCGTACCCCCAGACCCAATCCACTCCTGGGAAGTGAGAGCGAGAAGGGTGAAGAAAGAGGCCAGTACCCCTACTGGTCCCGAGCTTGGCGCATCCTGCCCAAGTCCGAAGGGCTGAGCATCCTTCCCGCTGCCGCACCGGACCGGCACAGGAGGCCCGCGCGCAGACACACCCCTAGGCGGACCCCAGACCCAATCCACCGTGGGAAGTGGGGAGTCCCCGACCCGCTCCCGTTTCAGGCTCCCCACGAACCCCGCCGTCCTGGCGGGGCGATGCCGGAGGTTCCCCTCGGCGCTGCGGCTCGGCAGGCGGCCCCCGCACCCCCCGCCCTCCGGAGTCCGGACCCTGGCAGTCCCCGCGCGCCCCACCCTGGCGCCGGCCGCAGCCCGCGAGCCCGCGCCCGCTCGCCCAGCGTCCCCGCGCGCCCAGCCTCGGCCCAGCCTTACCGAGTCGGCAAGCGG
>NW_024416932.1:0-3785 GCF_014898765.1 Herpailurus yagouaroundi | reverse complement strand
TGATCATTCTTTTGTGCTGACTTAGGGAATACTGGGGGTGTACCCACAGATTGGGCCCCTCTGCAATAGCCTTTCAAGAGTACAGAGAGATGTAACTATATTAAAAACAGTTAAATCAGCAAACTGAAATTACCTTCAGGAGTGAGGATTAGCTGTACTATTTGAAAAGAAAAAAATGCAAAATATCCCCATATTAATGTAGGAAACAAAAAACAATCATGATGACATTTTAACTAATGTTGTTTCAAGTTCCTAAATATATAAAATACTGTTCCTAGCTTTACTTTTCAGTAAAATGCATTGTAATGATATATGTCATCTGCCTATGTAATATAAAAATATTATACATAACAGAGTGAGACACAACCATGGTGATGGCAAACATACTTTTATAACTCATATTTCTCTCAGCTGTTGGCTATCCATTATGGTAACTTACTGCTCAAAGGTAATTGCCAACATGTCTTAGAACAACTGCTGATCTGTTTTCTGCCTCTGTCATTTTGCTTTCCCAGAAAGGGATATAAATGAAATCATTCTTACTACCTTCTGAATCTTACTTACTTCAATTAGCATAAAATATTCCACAATTATCCATGTTATTACTGGATATCTACTTTATTACTGGGTATCTAATTTATTCCTTTGTATTGCTGAATCATATACCATGTTATAAGGATATTGTGTGAATGTACAAAAGTTTATCCATTCACAAATTGAAAAATATTGGGGTTTTCTAGCTTTTGACGAATATGAATAAAATCAGTATAAATATATGTGAAAAGACTTTCTGTGAATATAAATTTTTATGTCATTGGGGTTAATATGTAAGAGTGACACTGATGGATCTTATGGTAATTATAAGTTTATTTTTGTTTTATTTTTTTTCCAACGTTTTTTTTCATTTTTTTATTTTTTTATTTTTATTTTTGGGACAGAGAGAGACAGAGCATGAACGGGGGAGGGGCAGAGAGAGAGGGAGACACAGAATCGGAAACAGGCTCCAGGCTCTGAGCCATCAGCCCAGAGCCCGACGCGGGGCTCGAACTCACGGACCGCGAGATCGTGACCTGGCTGAAGTAGGACGCTTAACCGACTGCGCCACCCAGGCGCCCCTATTTTTGTTTTATTTTTTTAAAAATGATATGGTTTTATTGACCTGTACAAAGATAGTAATATATATATATGTATATATACATTATATATATTTTTGTATATATATTTTTGTATTTTTGAATATATATATTTGTGTGTGTGTGTGTGTGTGTGTGTGTGTGTGTGTGTATATATATATATATATATATATTACTTATTTTTTTTAGATAATGAGTGCACAAGCAGGGAACGGGCAGAGGGAAAAGGTAGGCAGCTCCACATCCAGCACAGAGCCTGACCCAGGGCTTCATTTCGTGACCCTGAGATCATGACCTGAGCCAAATCAAGAATCAGCTCCTTAACCAACTGAGCCACCCAGTTGACTCTAACTACTCTTATATATAACATGGATTTTTTTACTTTTACAGAAAAGAAAATTTATGGACAACAATGAATTTTGACAAAATTAAATTTTGTGTCTATGTTATGATCATCCATTGTACTTCTGATAAACATTTGGGTAGTTTCTAGTTTGGGGATATTGTATATGGAGTTTCTATGAATATACTTGTATGTGGTTTTGGTGAATATTTTTATACTTCTCTATTGGTCATAAACCTGGAATTGAAATTACTGGGTCATAGAATATGCATATGTTCTTTCATAGCGGATACTGCCACAATTTCTCAGTATGGTTTTATTTATATATACTTTCATCAGGAATGTTTGAAAAATCCAGTTGCTTGAAGTCTTTACCAACATTTGATATTTTTTTTCTTATTTCATTTTTACCATTTTGGTAGGTGTGTCCTGCTTCTCATTCTGGCTCTAACTGCTTTTCCCTGAGTGTGTTTACATTTGTAAGAGTCTGCAAATTGTTGGCACATATGGCTATACCATTTTAAATCTATGCCATTGTATTTGAGTTCTACTTGCTCTATGACCTCGCTAGGACATGGCATTTGCCATTTTCTTTACATCCCATCGTGATGGTATGAAATGGAACCTTACTGTTGCTTCTATTTTCATTTCCTACTTACCTATGATGTTAAACATCTTTTCATGTGCTTATTTGTGGAAGTACCAAATCTTTTGCTAATTTTGTATTAGGATGTTTTACTAAAATTGAGTTCCATGATTTCTTTTATTTTTTAGGAATACATATGAATTTTATTTTTTTTTAATATATGAAATTTAGTGTCAAATTGGTTTCCATACAACACCCAGTGCTCATCCCAAAAGATGTCCTCTTCAATGCCAATCACCTACATTTCCCACCCTCCCACACCCCCCCCCCCCATCAACCCTCGGTTTTTTCTCAGTTTTTAAGAGTCTCTTATGTTTTGGCTCTCTCCCACTCTAACCTCTTTTTTTTCCCTTCCCCTCCCCCATGGGTTTCTGTTAAGTTTCTCAGGATCCACATAAGAGTGAAACCATATGGTATCTGTCTTTCTCTGTATGGCTTATTTCACTTAGCATCACACTCTCCAGTTCCATCCACATAGCTAAAAAGGGCCATATTTCATTCTTTCTCATTGCCACGTAGTACTCCATTATGTATACAAACCACAATTTCTTTATCCATTCATCAGTTGATGGACATTTAGGCTTTTCAACAATTTGGCTATTGTTTAGAGTGCTGCTATAAACATTGGAGTACAAGTGCCCCTATGCATCAGTACTCCTGTATCCCTTGGTAAATTCCAAGCAGTGCTACTGCTGGGTCATAGGGTAGGTCTATTTTTAATGTTTTGAGGAACCTCCACACTGTTTTCCAGAGTGGCTGCACCAATTTGCATTCCCACCAACAGTGCAAGAGGGTTCCCGTTTCTCCACATCCTCTCCAGCATCTATAGTCTCCTGATTTGTTCATTTGGCCACTCTGACTGGCGTGAGGTGATATCTGAGTGTGGTTTTGATTTGTATTTCCCTGATGAGGAGCGATGTTGAGTATCTTTTCATGAGCCTGTTGGTCATCTGGATGTCTTCTTTAGAGAAGTGTCTATTCATGTTTTCTGCCCATTTCTTCACTGGGTTATTTGTTTTTTGGGTGTGGAGTTTGGTGAGCTCTTTCTAGATTTTGGATACTAGCCCTTTGTCCGATATGTCATTTGCAAATATCTTTTCCCATTCTGTTGTTTGCCTTTTCGTTTTGTTGATTGTTTCCTTTGCTGTGCAAAAGCTTTTTATCTTCATGAGGTCCCAATAGTTCATTTTTGCTTTTAATTCCCTTGCCTTTGGGGATGTGTCAAGTAAGAAATTGCTGCGGCTGAGGTCAGAGAGGTCTTTTCCTGATTTCTCCTCTAGTGTTTTCATGGTTTCCTGTCTCACATTCAGATCCTTTATCCATTTTGAGTGTATTTTTGTGAATGGTGTAAGAAAGTGGTCTAGTTTCAACCTTCTGCATGTTGCTGTCCAGCTCTCCCAGCACCATTTGTTAAAGAGACTGTAATTTTCCATTAGATATTCTTTCCTGCTTTGTCAAAGATGAGTTGGCCATATGTTTGTGGGTCTAGTTCTGGGGTTTCTATTCGATTGCATTGGTCTATGTGTCTGTTTTTGTGTCAATACCATGCTGTCTTGATGATTACATCTTTGTAGTAGAGGCTAAAGTCTGGGATTGTGATGCCTCCTGCTTTGGTCTTCTTCAAAATTACTTTGGCTATTTGAGGCCTTTTGTGGTTCCATAT
>NW_024416931.1:0-1036 GCF_014898765.1 Herpailurus yagouaroundi | reverse complement strand
CAGTGTGCAAGTAGCCCAGACAGGCCACCCCACCCCACAGTGAATCCCGCCCCTAGGAGAGGGGAAGAGAAGGCACACACCAGTCTGACTGTGGCCCCAGCGGTGGGCTGGGGGCAGACATCAGGTCTGACTGCGGCTCCGCCCACCAACTCCAGTTATACAACACAGCACAGGGAAAGTGCCCTGCAGGTCCTCACCACGCCAGGGACTATCCAAAATGACCAAGCGGAAGAATTCCCCTCAGAAGAATCTCCAGGAAATAACAACAGCTAATGAGCTGATCAAAAAGGATTTAAATAATATAACAGAAAGTGAATTTAGAATAATAGTCATAAAATTAATCGCTGGGCTTGAAAACAGTATAGCTGACAGCAGAGAATCTCTTGCTACAGAGATCAAGGGACTAAGGAACAGTCACGAGGAGCCGAAAAACGCTTTAAACGAAATGCATAACAAAATGGAAACCACCACGGCTCGGATTGAAGAGGCAGAGGAGAGAATAGGTGAACTAGAAGATAAAGTTATGGAAAAAGAGGAAGCTGAGAAAAAGAGAGATAAAAAAATCCAGGAGTATGAGGGGAAAATCAGAGAACTAAGTGATACACTAAAAAGGAATAATATACGCATCATTGGTCTCCCAGAGGAGGAAGAGAGAGGGAAAGGTGCTGAAGGGGTACTTGAAGAAATAATAGCTGAGAACTTCCCTGAAGTGGGGAAGGAAAAAGGCATTGAAATCCAAGAGGCACAGAGAACTCCCTTCAGACGTAACTTGAATCGATCTTCTGCACGACATATCATAGTGAAACTGGCAAAATACAAGGATAAAGAGAAAATTCTGAAAGCAGCAAGGGGTAAACGTGCCCTCACATATAAAGGGAGACCTATAAGACTCGTGACTGATCTCTCTTTTGAAACTTGGCAGGCCAGAAAGAGTTGGCACGAGATTTTCAGTGTGCTAGACAGAAAAAATATGCAGCCGAGAATCCTTTATCCAGCAAGCCTGTCATTTAGAATAGAAGGAGAGATAAAGGTCTTC
>NW_024416930.1:0-2862 GCF_014898765.1 Herpailurus yagouaroundi | reverse complement strand
CGAATATTCTGGTACACACCCCCCAGTAGGCATGCTCGCACACCTTTGGGGGCAAACACGGCAGGTGTTTCTGCACAAACGGGCCACGCCACTCCCACCCCCCAGCGCCGCAAGGGTCCCAGCTGACCTGCGTTCTCACTGACGCTTGTTACCGGAGGCCCTCCGCCTGCCGCGAGGCGTTACGGTGGCTTTTGTCCCTCCCCCCCCCACCCCCAGGGATCCCCGAGGTGGGCGGTGCGTGGTCTGTGGCCGTCAGATGCTCCCCTGGATTAAGGCCCCGCTCAAGTCTCTCC
Organism: Herpailurus yagouaroundi; assembly: GCF_014898765.1. Taxonomy (NCBI): domain Eukaryota; kingdom Metazoa; phylum Chordata; class Mammalia; order Carnivora; family Felidae; genus Herpailurus; species Herpailurus yagouaroundi. Next base: position 2,569 of record NW_024416930.1, on the reverse strand, counting down.
CCGTTTTCATCGTGCTGATGGTCTCTTCCTCACTGACTTATAAAATTTCTTTAAGTAACCCGGGAGTGGCTGATCCCGGTCGCACACATCGCAACTGTTTGTATCTCCCTCGCCTGTTTCTTCCTTGCCTTTCCTTCCTTGTCCTTTCGCGAACAGAAGCTCTCAGTTTCAACGCAGGTGAAATGCTCAGTATTTCCCTTCACGATTGACCCTTGTCTCCTTTGCCCGCTCCGGGGTCGAAGCTGTTCTTTTCTAGGATCCTTTAAAATCCGTGTGTTTTTGCCTTTCGCGTGCACACAGGGTATGAATTATGGATTACATATATGTTTAAAAACACGAACGCTTCTCTGCCCAGAGCCACTAACTGAAGAAACGCTTCCTTCCTCAGGGCTCTGTAGGGCCGGCTTTGTCATCAATCAAGTACCCACTTAGGAAGATTTGCTTCTGGGCTCCCTATTCTATTGCCAAACCCGTTGTCTCAGTGGCTTAATTGCCGTCTTCGCCATTCATTCGGCAGTTGATGGACATGCTAATTTGGGGCGATGGCGCAGCTGTTTGAGTCTGGCCTGCTCCACGCAGCATGATGCGTTCGGAACCCACCCGCGATTCCGCATTTGCTGTTCCTTTTCAGCGTCGCGGGACCAGTGGTTGGACGGACCACGGCTGGCTCGTGAGATGATTGGGTCACAGGGTAAGTTTTCACGGGGCACCAAGTGGTGGGCGTTCCTCCCAGCAGTGAGTGGCGCTCCAGTCTGCCCTCCCCGTCCTCTGTCCCGGGGCCGTGAGCATAAGTGCGCGGGTGTTGGTCACGACGCGCCGCGGTAGGTGGTGGCGTCTTGCCGTGGCTTCTGTCTGCGTCTCCTAATGACAAAGACGCCGAGTCTCGATTTGTTGCTTATTTGTGGCCACGTGTCCTCTGGAGTGAGCCTTTTCCCCAATTTTAAAATTAACAGATTTTTTTTTCAGGTTTTTGAAATGTTTATTTAGTTTTGAGAGAGAGAGAGCAGAGTGCGAGCAGGGGAGGGACAGAGAGAGAGGAGACACAGAATCCAAGGCAGGGTCCAGGCTCTGAGCTGTCAGCACAGAGCCCGATGCGGGGCTTGAACCCACGAACCGCGAGATCATGACCTGAGCCGAAGTCGGACGCTCAACCGACCGAGCCACCCAGGTGCCCCTGGTGCCCAACTTTTTAAAAAAAATTTTTAACATTTTTTATTTATACTTGAGACAGAGAGAAGGACAGAGTGCGAGCAGGGGAGGGGCAGAGACAGAGGGAGACACAGAATCCGAAGCGGGCTCCAGGCTCCCAGCCGTCAGCACAGAGCCCGACGCGGGGCTCAAACCCACGAACTGCGAGATCATGACCTGAGCCCAAGTCAGATGCTTAACCGACCGAGCCACCCAGGCACCTCCAGTTAAAAATATTTTTGTAGTAATTTGATAGTAACTTCCAAGCATGGACATTTGTGAAATTAAAAAAAAAAAAAAAAAAAAAAAAAAAATTTACAAGCTTAGTTTCATTGGTTTGGTTACACGTTGCTTTTGAAAAACTACCCTCAAACAGTGAACTCAAGTGACAACGACAACAAGGGCATTGATTTTGCTGGTGAAGTTTGGCTGGAGCTCTGTGGGTGGGACCCAAAGTCGAGGTCGAATCACCGTAGGGTCCGCCCAGCCACATGTCTAGCGCCTGATGGGACAGCCGCTGGGGGTTCTGGGGGTGGGACACCTTCCCAGGACCCCTGCGTGTGCCCTCAGCTTCCTTGCGGCATCCTGGCCGGTTTTACGAGCCAGACCTTTCTGAGAGAGAGAGAGCCCACCAGAAGTGGTGTCCACCTTGGGTGTCCCCTGGCATCGGGTCCACTGGGCTCCCGTCCTTGAAGCAGCCACAAAGACCCTCCAGGCTCAGAGTTCTTCTCTTAATGGGAAAGGCCAAGGTTCTGGAAAAGCCCTGGAACAGAAATAGTATAGCAGCCATTTTTGGAAAATACAGTCTGTTGTGCTCATTGTGGTCGGAAAATATACCGCGCGAGCTATCAGCCCTTTTTCGCTTTTCTTCGAGACTTGATGATCAATTTTTGTAAACGCTCTGGGAGCATTTGAGAGGGACGTGTGCTCCGGGCTCGTACAAAGTAACAAAATCTCAGTCAATTGTGTTCGTCACGTTGATTGATATCCGTACTGATTTTCTGTCTCGTTGTTCTTTTTATTGGGAGAGAATATGTTAAAATCTCCCATTGGGTCGTAGGTTTGGCTATTTTTATTTCTTTGAAAGGTTTTGCTTTATGTATTTTGAAGCTATTTTATTAGGTACGTAAAATTTGGAATTGTTACATATTCCTGATAAATGGGTTGTTTCGTCGGGCACGAACTGTTTCTCTTCATCTCTAGTAATGCTTTTTGTTTTGAAGTTTATTTTTCTGATGTTACTGTGGCTACGGCAGCTCTCCTTCAGTTAGCATTTTGGGCTATCTTTTCCCTGTTCTCGTACCTTCAATCTTTCCGGATGCTTGTGTCTGGGGCAAATTTCCCTTAAGCACGATGTAGTTTCCCACCCCTGCCCCATCCC
>NW_024416929.1:0-10660 GCF_014898765.1 Herpailurus yagouaroundi | reverse complement strand
GCAGGGCACTTCCCCTGTGCTGTGGTGTATAACTGGAGTTGGTGGGCGGAGCCGCAGTCAGACCTGATGTCTCCCCCAGCCCACCGCTGGGGCCACAGTCAGACTGGTGCGTGCCTTCTCTTCCCCTCTCCTAGGGGCGGGATTCACTGTGGGGTGGGGTGGCCTGTCTGGGCTACTTGCACATTGCCAGGCTTGTGATGCTGGGGATCTGGCGTCTTAGCTGGGGTGGGTAGGCAAGGTGCACAGGGGCAGGAGGGGCAGGCTTAGCTTGCTTCTCCTTAGGTGATCCACTTCAGGAGGGGCCCTGTGGCAGCAGGAGGGAGTCAGATCCGCTGCCGGAGGTTTGGCTCCGCAGAAGCGCAGAGTTGGGTGTTTGTGCGGAGCGGGCAAGTTCCCTGGCAGGAACTGGTTCTCTTTGGGATTTTGGCTGGGGGATGGGCGGGGGAGATGGCGCTGACGAGCGCCTTTGTTCCCCACCAAACTGAGCTCTGTCGTCCGGGGGCTCAGCAGCTCTCCTTCCCTTTGTCCTCCAGCCTTCCCGCTTTCTGAGCAGAGCTGTTAACTTCTGACCTCCCAGACGCTAAGTCGCGCTTGCTGTCGGAACACAGTCCATCAGGCCCCTCCGCTTTTTGCAAGCCAGACTCGGGGGCTCTGCTTGGCCGGCGAGCCGCCCCTCTGCCCCGGCTCCCTCCCGCCAGTCCGTGGAGCGCGCACCGCCTCGCCGCCCTTCCTACTCTCTTCCGTGGGCCTCTCGTCTGCGCTTGGCTCCGGTACTCCGTTCTGCTAATCCTCTGGCGGTTTTCTGGGTTATTTAGGCAGGTGTAGGTGGAATCTAAGTGATCAGCAGGACGCGCGGTGAGCCCAGCGTCCTCCTACGCCGCCATCTTCCCTCTCCATCTCCTATGTTAGACTTTTTTTTAAAGATAGTTCAGAGCATGTAAAGGAAAAGGCATACTGCTTTTTCCTAGGGCAATTTGTCTTAAATTCTCTTGGCTAAGATTCTACAGAAAGAGGAGAACAAGTTTTACCTTTTTAATTAATATAACCAGTAAGTTAAACTAACATTACTCATGGATGAAATCACAAAGCATCTTAGTTTTGCCTTCCATGTCTTTTTAAACTATACTCTGTAGAATTTTTTTCCTCCATTGCCCAAGATGGAACTATGATGGTGTCAGGATTTTGTAACCACATGTCATGTCTTCCCACTATAAATTAAAACATTTCATTTCACAAATTAAATTGTATGACACCATTATATAATGGAAGCTTTGAAATTAATTTTAAGTCTATCTACTATCCCCAGGTAGTTAGTCAGGAAGGGATAATTTGATCAGTAAATATCTGCTCTTTGACTTCTAGCTTCTCTCTTTACTTGTTTTTCTTCTCTATCTTGTTAACTGTAGTTTCTGAGATATGGGAGGGATGGGCAAAATAAAAGAGGGAGCAAAAGTGTTTTCACTTGTACCGTTGGTGTGTGTTTAATTGCTGTTGTGAGCTTTATTTTAATTAACTTGCTTTTTAAGGCATGCTAAAGCTACTGATTTTCTTGTATTTATTTTATAGCAGATCACTTTATTGAAAGTTCTAACAAATTTACCAATGTGACAGACACTTCTCTTGGTTATTCCAAACCAACAATAATAACATTAGCATAAATATATGTTATGTCTCTTTCATTCTAATATTTATATATCTGTGATTTTTATGTCTTAGACTATTATATAGAAATTGCTGGCAAATATTGAATATTAAAAATGATATTCAGCATCCATGTTTTTTTCCCTTGACATTTATATAAATATTTCTAACATTTTATTATTTGGTATAATGTCTGCTATAGATTTTGAAGATATGCCTCCCAAATTATATAAAATATATAAAAATAGTATATATGTATATATAATTTTTGAAACGAGTTTTGATTTGCCTTCTCTTATTAGTATGAGAGCTTATCATGGAAAATGGAATCAAGATAACACAAGGGGGAGTCTAGGGTGGTCCCCGTAAAACTGAAAGGGGAGTAATATTTGTCCTTCTGGACTCAAGAGATGGTGAGTGTATAAGGCAGACAATAGTAGTGTGCTAGTGATTAGTGTGAAAGGGAGTGATTAGTATACTAGTTTTCTTTTTAAGTTGTATTTATTTATTTTGAGAGACAGAGCAAGTAGGGGAGGGTCAGAGAGAGAGAAGGAGAGAGAGAGAGAATCCCAAACAGGTTCTGCACTGTCAGCATGAAGCCCAATGGGGGGCTCGAACCCATGAACCATGAGATCATGACCTGAGCTGAAACCAAGAGTTGGACGCTTAACCAACTGAGCTGGGCGCCCCAGTACACTAGGTTTTGATTTCCTCTACCAACTCCTTGGAAGTGATCAATAAGAAAGTGCTGCTTTAGAAACACCTAAATAAATGTTGAAGAATATTGTTTCCAGTGTTCTGCTTCTCAAGACGTTGACCCAGTATAGTTTCCAGCATGGAGTGGGCATGGTGGTGCAAAGGTGAGGGTGACATGGGGTCTCATCTCAGAGTCTGAGAGGAATTCCTGGATATACATGGCTTACCCACAGTGTGAAAGGATCCACACGTTTCTGGTTACTCTAGTGATAAAATGCACAAGGTCCGAGAATGGCCTGTGGACACGCAGAAACCTAATCAGAGAGAAAACTCAGAAAGCATGAGAAAATGGCTAGGACATGGACTTGGTCGCTGTATCACAATATAACCTTTCAAAATTTCCAGTAGAATTTGCCACATTTGGGAGTTGCCAACCCGGATAACAGGCCAGATGAAATTGCAGCAGAAAGAGAATTTGTAAGACACCATATGGACCCATAGAGATAGAGTGGACATCTTCATAACCAGGCACTCTTTGGAGAGAAGGGAGAGTGGCATTTTGAAAGCATTTATCTCAGGAGAGACAATCGCCAAAAAGACTTTCGAATTCAGCAACCAGTAGGAAGCTGAACCCTGGATACTATATCCATTGAATAGTAGATACAATGGAAAGATGGCAATTACACTTGAAAAGACCAAATTATTCTAGATTTGGAAGTATAAATGTTAAGACTATTCAATCTGATGGAAACTTTTCTTTGCATATCTGAGTATATCTTCAAGGAATCTGTGATAATTAATATTATGAATACCCCCTGCTTATTTCTTTATTAGAAAAATGTTGAATTTCTTTACAAGATGTATTTTAGGTATCATTTGAGAAGATTATATATTTCTATTTTAATGTGTTAAGGTAGGACAATGATTCTCAAAATTTTTGACTTATGAACTCGTTATACTTTTTAAAGTTACTGAACACCTCAAAGACCTTTTGTTCACTTGGGTTATTCTATTAATATTTACCATTAGAAGTTAAAACTAAGAAAAATTTTAAGCATTTATTAATTCATTTAAAATAGTAGTAATAAACATTCCATGTTAACTTAAGTAACATATTTTGGTTTAAAATCATTGTATTTTTGAGGGGCTCCTAGGTGGCTCAGTTAAATATCTGACTCTTGATTTTGGCTCAGGTCCTGATCTTACTATTGTGAGAACGAGCCCAGAGTCAGGATCCCCAGTGAGTGTAGAGCCTGCTTGAAATTCTCTCCCTCCCTCTCCTGTTACCCCTCTCCCACTTGCACTCTCTTTCTCAATAAATAAATAAATAAGTAAATAAATAAATAAAATAATTATATTTTGGTAAAAAAAAAAGAAACAAAAATGATTAGGAGAATGACACTGGTTTGCATTGTTGCAAATGGCTTTAGTGTCTGGGTGGATTTTTAAATTTGCTCCTGAATTCATTTTTCATACTTCATGTACTTTATCTATACATCATACTTCATGCAGCCTCTGGAAACTCCACTCCACCCTCGTAAGAGAATGGCACTACAGCAAACATACAACATATTAGTATCATTATGAAAATAGCCTGTGAGCTACTGAAATAATGTCAATCTGTGGTTTATAGTCAAGGTGTATGGCTTTCCTGTACAGATTGCTAGATATCAAAACTTATATAAGGTAGAGGACATGTGCATTGTTCTGAGTCTTCTGGTGTCCACCCCATTCCCTAGCCCAACCTCTGGCCTCTCTTCTGGACTCCCCTGATCTACAGGTGATGCAGTATGTAAGTGACCCCTCCTGGCCATGAGTCTTCAGGGCTCTACTCTAGCCCGGATTGGTGCCCTGAGTCATCGGTGCCACAAGATTCAGGTGATTCCTTGCATTACATATATTATATCTTGTGTAGTCAGTGGCTGCTTGCTTCCAACCCTGCTATAATTTGAGTTATTGTTACATTGTGAGAATACTTCAGAAACTCAATGATCTATTACTTACCAATACACATATATTTGAGGTTCAAATTTTTGAAATTGCTGGGCTGATCATTGACTGTTTTATTATGTTGGCAGAGATATAAGAGCAAGTAAAACTGCAAGCTTTTATTTAAAAAAAAAATGGTTCAGCTTTTTGAAGACTTTGTGCCTTTATGTGTTTAAGCGTTGCGTCTTGAGACTATGGTGAGTTTGCAGGTAAATTTAGGAAATTTAGTGTTCTCTAAAGCAAAGCTGGCTCCTGTGATAGGAACATCACTGTTCCATATGCTAAAGCATGCGGTGGCAGGGTGGAGAGTTGATTGTTTTTATTTTTATAGAGCCTAAGGGATATTTTTCTGTATATTAGTTTGTGTGCTTATGAAGTTAATGGTGTCTGAGAACACCAAAAAGGAAGTTTCTTTTGGATAACATTTGATGATTGCTCTCATAAAAAATTAAGTAAATTTTGACAACTTAGACATCAGCTACTCTTTTTTATTAAGTTTTTAAATTCTAATTCCTATACAGTTAACATACAGTGTTATATTAGTTTCAAGTGTACAATGTAGTGATTCAACAACTCTATACACAACTCAGTGCTCGCCATGATAAATGTCCTCTTAATGCCCTTCACCTATGTCACCCATTCCCCCCACCCACCTCCCCTCTGGTAATTATCAGTTTGTGCTCTATAGTTAAGAATCTGTTCTGGGTTTCTCTCTGTCTCTGTCTCTGTCTCTCTCATTCCTTTGTTTTGTTTCTTAAATTCCACATATGGCTGAAATCATATGGTATTTGTTTTTCTCTGACTAATTTCACTTAGTATTATACTCTCTAGCTCCATCCATTGCAATGGCAAGATTTCATTCTTCTTTATGGCTGCATAATATGTAAATATATATATATACATATATATATACACATATATATGTATATATACACATATGTGTATATATATATGTATATGTGTATATATATATATATCACCTCTTCTTTTTCTTTTATTTTTTAATATTTTTTTACATTTATTTTTGAGAAATAGAGTGAGACAAAGCATGAGCAGGGGAGGGGCAGAGAGAGAGAAGGAGACACAGAATCTGAAGCAGGCTCCAGGCTCTGAGCAAGTGCAGAGCCTGATGTGGGGCTCGAACCCATGAACTGTGAGATCATGTCCTGAGACGAAGTCAGACGCTCAACTGACTGAGCGCCCAGGCGCCCTTCACCTCTTCTTTATCCATTCATCAAACAATGGACACTTGGGCTGCTCCCATAATTTGGCTATTATAAATAATGCTACAACAAACATAGGAGTGGAAATATTCTTTCAAATCACTATTTTTGTATTCTTTGGATAAATACCTACTAGTACAATTATTGGATCATAGGGTAGTTCTATTTTTCATTCTTTGAGGAAACTCCATGCTTTCTCCACAGTGGCTGCACCAGTCTACATTCCCAACACAGCACATGAGGTTTCCTTTTACATGAACTACATGAAGGCATTAATGATTCTACTACAGAGAGCAGATATATAGGATGTGTCAAATAACGATTTAAATCATATAAAATTGCTATCATTTTCAGATTAAAGGGTACTTCCTCAACCTCCACTCCTAGGGTTTACTGTCTCTCAATACGTCCAGTGAATTTCTTAAAACTCAACAACTCAAAAAAATGTATTAGTAGCAACTAAATTGAAGAAATTTATGCTAGTCTTTATCTCAACCAAAAAGAAGTCACAGTACTAGAAAGAAATTAACCTAGTTCTAAAGTAGGACATTAAATTGTTTGTATCATGGAGCCATTCAGCAAACTGATGAAGTCTGTGACTCTTCTCTCCAGAATAGAAAAAGGAACAAGTCCACAAAATGTTCCATAAAATTTCACTGAGTTCATGATATTCATCTGTGAACTTTGAAAGGTTTCATGGATCCCAGATAGCTGAAGAAACTTTAGAAATGAAAACACGTATAAATTTTAATGAAATGGAAATTACCAGCTGTACTAATTTTGATAAATGTTTCAGTCTTTTACATTTAATGATCATTATCTATTGGTGTAGCCAAAGCTGAAAATTCAAAAAATTATTATTCCAGACAACACTCATGGATGCTGGCTGCTTCAGAATTAAAATTCTGACAAATTCACAATGGTGTTTTCTGACTTGTGTCTTCTCAATGCCAAAACTCAGAGAAAAATGCAGTTTGTTGAAAAAAAATCAGTGAAATGATGTCATTAAGCTAAAAAACATTTTGAGTGGATTTATCGCATTTTATTGTAAGTCATCAGATGAGCCCTTACTATCTTACTCATGAAAGTGTGGCTGATCAGGAGTTCTGTGTTTTTTCCTTCTGGACCAGCTGTCCAAAAGAAATCTAATGAGAGCTACAAATGTATTATTCAGTATTCTACTATATTTAAAAAGGGGTGATATTAATTTTAATGTTATAATTTTATTCAACACAATATATCCACAATATCATTATTTCAACATGCAATCAATATAGAATAAACGTCCATTTTATATATATATATATATATATATATATTTCATTTATTTCATTTTAAAAGAGTATTATTTCATTTTAAAAGCATTTTATTAGGGGGACACCTGGGTGCCTCAGTCGGTGAAGTGTCCGACTCTTGGTTTCAGCTCAGCTAACGATCTCACAGTTTGTGAGTTCGAGCCCCATGTCGGGCTCTGTGCTGATAGCACAGAGCCTGCCTGGGATTGTCTCTCTCCCTCTCTCTCTGCCCCTCTTCTGCTCTCTCTGTGTCTCAAAACAAATAAACTTAAAAGAAAATAGAAAAGAAAGCATTTTATTAAGGCTAAAATGAATAACATTGGGTTTCTCTATTTGTAATTCTCTGTAAATGTGCAGGTTTTAGAAATGTTAACAGTTAACAGTCTGATAAAGATACTGTAGTTTCATAGATATTTTTAGTATGCAGTTTGGCTCACAAGTCTGGTGGCAAACCACTGTCTTCTAAGGTTAGACAGAAAGGCAGGTGGGGGCCTAAGTCAAGTAAATAACCCGCAAGGTATATTAAGACCCCGATAAAGTCTCTTTCTTTGGAGTATAGGCTGTTTTGAGGAACGTTCTGGTTGTACTTCAAATGGTTAATTTTCTCCTCCTATGGACGGAGCCATGATGTTATCTTTCAGAATCTCACTGTGAGAACCCACTGAGTTCCTTGAGGCACAATCCACAAACTTATGGGGAACCCCTAAGATTGGCCCCCAGGAGTTTCTCTCTTGTACCAATATTACTCAGACTCTAACAATATCCAAAATCACATTTAAATGTTCCGACCTGTTCAGTGTTCTTGTGGCTTCTGCTCCCAGTAAGCAGATCACTGCTGTGACTCTAATTCACAGTTATTCGTTCAGATTCAGGGATGGCTGATTTCCCTGTCTTGAGTTATCTGCTGGGTTCAAGAAAACTCACTGAGTTTTATTGCAGCTTTTCCTTTCTATAAGGATAAGAGTGACACAAGTCAAATGTTTTATGTGTCAGAGTTGAAACCATAATTCTCTAACCCCCCTCTATAATGTTCTTGTGGTAAATCAGGTGGGATCTCTCTTATTATCACACATTACTCCCTCACATCACTCCCTCTCATGCACAGGCGTGCGATCACACACGTGCACATTCTTCAGGATGTCATGTATCAACTTTAATATTTCGAAAGTGTATTGGAAAGACCTTTATGGGTGTGTGCGGCCTATTTGGGAGTAAGGGGTTGAGAGCATCACATATAGTGATTTCCTAAGGCCTTGGAGATTTTAATGCTACTCCAATAGTCGTAAACTGTTGTTTTAACAAGCACAGTAAATCAAGCAAGATATATAGTGGACATTGTTCTGCAGTATTCACACTGAAATACTTTATGTGTTGGGCTAAACCAGACAGTAGATTCCGTTTGTATAGGAATCTGTCTGGTCTTCTGAAACAGAAAAGAATAATCTCAATGTATCTTAACATTTGGCTCACGTCTTTACATGTATCCAGCTGCATATATAATACCTTATCTAAGAGTGGGTTAATTACTACATTTCAGACTAATATATGGGTTCTCACCAGTACCCCACAGAGCTGTAAGTTTCTGTACCTCAAACTTACTATTATTCATAGGTTAGCTTCCGATCCCAAAACTTATGTAGAAAACTAGTGAATAACTGCTGTGTGGCTATGGAAATGTATTCTGGAAGAGGTAAAGAATAAAGGATATACATAGAATTTAAAATAACATTTATTTTTATTTATATGTTTAACTCTAAAGGTTGTTAGTGCTGCCAGGTGTGACTCTTCATTTGGAAGATTATATCCCACATTGTAGTGACACTGAAAATTTGATCTTGAAAGAAACTAAAGCTGTCACGTATCCCAGGAATTTCAATTCCATCCCTGGTTATCATCATGTCTTAAGAGCATTCAGCAACACATTTTGGGAATGTGGTGTCACAGTTGATGAAATAAAATGTCACGAGTAGACCACGTTAAAATAAAATCAGAGGACATATTCTTTGGTTTCTACTAAAATCATCCTTTGAACAAGCATATTCTTGAAAATTGCCAAGAAATTTGGGATTTCAGCTGCTTCGTAATTACTATGCCATGGCTAGATTTACCAAGCATCTTCTTTGTCATTGACTAAAATTCTGCTGAGATTATCCACACATTTGAAATACAGAAATATTTACAGTATTGGAAGCATTGACTAACCAAGACTTTTTGTAATATTAAGGATTTAATTACAGACATACTTTGAGGTTTATAATATCTTAGTATAAAAGAGGCACCACTGAATAAGATGAATCATTAGGCTCTAGTAGGACTAATGCAAAGGGGAAAAATAACTAATTAATGATGCATTGTTATTTTCTCTCCCCTTAGATAAACTGGTGTAATTTGATGTACAGTGCTCCAGGAAATCATTAAGACATAAACTAAAGCACATCTGTGTGTGAGTGTGTGTGTGTGTGTGTGTGTGTGTGTGTTTCTGTACAATGTGTTATAGAGAAAGAGATGTTAGGAATTTCATCTATGGATCTCAAAAACATAACTTAATGTCAGGAACTGAGAGAAAATCAAATTGTTTTCCTGGGGTGTATCTTGTATAACCCAACACATTTATTAGTTGAGAGTACATGGCAATACAGTTCACCCTTTGAAAATGAAAAAAAATGCATGATTTCAGAGCTTTCTCTGAAGAACATTTAAAAATTTATGCCATTTTCCCCTTCCCTTCTCTTATTGTACAGAGAACATTTTTATTTTTATTTTATTTTATATTTAAAAAAATTGTTAATGTTTATTCATTTTTGAGAGACAGAGAAACAGAGTATGAGCAGGGGAGAAAGAGGGAGACACAGAATCTGACACAGGTTCCAGGCTCTGAGCTGTCAGCACAGAACCTGACGTGGGGCTTGAACTCATGAACCACGAGATCATGACCTGAGTTGATGTTGGACACTCAACAAACTGAGCCACCCAGGCGCCCCAAGAGAGAATGTTTTTAAATTGAAAGGAACTCTATGGTCAGATTCTCTCAATATTTGAGATACAGACCTAGTTTGGAATTGTTAACAATTCTGGCAAAAAGAAACAACTTAATATGCGTGTATTTTAATTTATAGTAATCATATGAAAATTTCTGAGGGGCGCCTGGGTGGCTCAGTCGGTTGGGCGGCCGACTTCGGCTCAGGTCACGATCTCCCGCTCCGTGAGTTCGAGCCCCGCGTCGGGCTCTGTGCTGACAGCTCAGAGCCTGGAGCCTGTTTCGGATTCTGTGTCTCCCTCTCTCTGACCCTCCCCCATTCATGCTCTGTCTCTCTCTGTCTCAAAAATAAATAAACGTTAAAAAAAAAATTAAAAAAAAATTTCTGAGAAAAACTATCTAAATTATATGAAAAACATTTACAAAGTTTGTAATTTAAATAAATGTGTAATTTGAGAATAGCAAAGAAAATCTGCTTCAATATTTCTGTGAATCAATACATTTTCTCCACAATACACTGCCATATGAAAATAAATACTATACCATGCCATTAGAAAAATACACTTTATTTCTCATGATAAAATTAGACAAATAAATACTATACATGCCATAAGAAAAATGCTCTTTATTTCTCATTATAAAATTAGACGTAATTATGCTGTACTTTAACAATTTGAGTTAAACATTTCATAGTGTATGAACTTTGAAGGATCTCCTCAACAGCTACGATAAGCCTACATTTGATGGACGGCCAATCAAAATGAATGTTACATTAGTTCTTTTGCAGTACTTAGATGTAAAGGATCTGTATGCTGAAAACTATAGAAAGCTTATGAAGG
>NW_024416928.1:0-2494 GCF_014898765.1 Herpailurus yagouaroundi | reverse complement strand
ATTGTTTCCTTTGCAGTGCAGAAGCTTTTTATCTTCATGAGGTCCCAATAGTTCATTTTTGCTTTTAATTCCCTTGTGTTTGGAGATGTGTCAATTAAGAAATTGCTGCAGCTGAGGTTAGAGAGGTTTTTCCCTGCTTTCTCCTCTAGGGTTTGATGGTTTCCTGTCTCACATTCAGGTCCTTTATCCATTTTGAGTTTGTTTTTGTGAATGGTGTAAGAAAGTGGACTAGTTTCATCCTTCTGCATGTTGCTGTCCAGTTCTCCCAGCACCATTTGTTAAAGAGACTGTCTTTTTTCCCTTAGATATTCTTTCCTGCTTTGTCAAAGATGAGTTGGCCATACGTTTGTGGGTCTAGTTCTGGGGTTTCTATTCTATTCCATTGGTCTATGTGTCTGTTTTTGTGCCAATACCATGCTGTCTTGATGATGACAGCTTTGTAGTAGAGGCTAAAGTCTGGGATTGTGATGCCTCCTGCTTCGGTCTTCTTCTTCAAAATTACTTTGGCTATTCGGGGCCTTTTGTGGTTCCACACGAATTTTATGATTGCTTGTTCTAGTTTTGAGAAGGATGCTGATGCAATTTTGATTGGGATTGCATTGAATGTGTAGATAGCTTTGGGTAGTATTGACATTTTAACAATATTTAATCTTGCAACCCATGAGCACGGAATGTTTTTCCATTTCTTTATATCTTCTTCAATTTCCTTCATAAGTTTTCTATAGTTTCCAGCATACAGATTTTACATCTTTGGTTAGGTTTATTCCTAGGTTTTTATGCTTCTTGGTGCAATTGTGAATGGGATCAGTTTCTTTGTCTTTCTGTTGCTTCATTATTAGTGTATAAGAATGCAACTGATTTCTATACATTAATTTTGTATCCTGCGACTCTGCTGAGTTCACGTATCAGTTCTAGCAGACTTTTTGTGGAGTCGGTCGGGTTTCCATGTATAATATGATGTCATCTGCAAAAAGTGAAAGCTTGACTTCATATTTGCCAATTTTGATGCCTTTGATTTCCTTTTGTTGTCTGATTGCTGTTGCTAGCACTTCCAACACTATGTTAAACAACAGCGGTGAGAGTGGACATCCCCGTCGTGTTCCTGATCTCGGGGAAAGCTCTCAGTTTTTCCCCATTGAGGATGATATTAGCTGTGGGCTTTTCATAAATGGTTTTTATGATGTTTAAGTATGTTCCTTCTGTCCTGACTTTCTCGAGGGTTTTTATTAAGAAAGGATGCTGAATTTTGTCAAATGCTTTTTCTGCATCGATTGACAGGATCATATGGTTCTTATCTTTTCTTTTATTAATGTGATGTATCACACTGATTGATTTGTGAATGTTGAACCAGTCCTGCATCCCAGGAATGAATCCCACTTGATCATGGTGAATAATTCTTTTTATATGCTGTTGAATTCGATTTGCTAGTATCTTATTGAGAATTTTTGCATCCATATTCATCAGGGATATTGGCCTGTAGTTCTCTTTTTTGCTGGGTCTCCGTCTGGTTTAGGAATCAAAGTAATGCTGGCTTCATAGAATGAGTCTGGAAGGTTTCCATCCCTTTCTATTTTTTGGAATAGCTTGAGAAGGATAGGTATTATCTCTGCTTTAAATGTCTGGTAGAATTCCTCTGGGAAGCCATCTGGTCCTGGACTCTTATTTGTTGGGAGATTTTTGATAACCGATTCAATTTCTTCGCTGGTTATGGGTCTGTTCAAGCTTTCTATTTCCTCCTGATTGAGTTTTGGAAGAGTTTGGGTGTTTAGGAATTTTTCCATTTCTTCCAGGTTGTCCAATTTGTTGGCATATAATTTTTCATAGTATTCCCTGATAATTGTTTGTATCTCTGAGGGATTGGTTGTAATCATTCCATTTTCATTCATGATTTTATCTATTTGGGTCATCTCCCTTTTCTTTTTGAGAAGCCTGGCTAGAGGTTTGTCAATTTTGTTTATTTTTTCAAAAAACCAACTCTTGGTTTCGTTGATCTGCTCTACAGTTTTTTTTAGATTCTATATTGTTTATTTCTGCTCTGATCTTTATGATTTATCTTCTTCTGCTGGGTTTAGGCTGCCTTTGCTGTTCTGCTTCTGTTTCCTTTAGGTGTGCTGTTAGGTTTTGTATTTGGGATTTTTCTTGTTTCTTGAGATAGGCCTGGATTGCGATGTATTTTCCTCTCAGGACTGCCTTTGCTGCATCCCAAAGCGTTTGGATTGTTGTATTTTCCTTTTTGTTTGTTTCCATATATTTTTTAATTTCTTGTCTAATTGCCTGGTTGACCCACTCATTCGTTAGTAGGGTGTTCTTTAACCTCCATGCTTTTGGAGGTTTTCCAGACTTTTTCCTGTGGTTGATTTCAAACTTCATAGCATTGTGGTCTGAAAGTATGCATGGTATAATTTCAATTCTTGTATACTCATGAAGGGCTGTTTTGTGACCCAGTGTATGATCTATCTTGGAGAATGTTCCATGTGCACTCGAGAAGAAAGTA
>NW_024416927.1:0-1218 GCF_014898765.1 Herpailurus yagouaroundi | reverse complement strand
GGACATTGAAGTCTACAGCTTGTTGTTGAATTGTCTATTTCTCCTTGCTGCCTGTTATTTTTTGCTTCCTGTGTTTTGGGGCTCAATTGTGAAGTTCATGTGTGTTTATAATTATTACATCTTCAAATTCACTGAATCTTTGTTCTAGCCATTCAAATGTATCGTTGAGCTCCACTAGTCAAATTTTCATTTCAGTCATACTTTTCCACTGCAGAATTACTATTTTCTTGTTTAAAAAAGCAATTTCTGTATTCTTATGGACACACAGACAGCAGCAAATGAAGGCCTAGAAAGGCAGAAAGGGAATCAGTATCCAGATTCACTACACCATGTTCCCTAATATACCCAGTTTTGAACAAGAACTGTAAGCTCTACAATGAAACAGAAAGGTGTGACCCATGTACTGGAAAAACTCAGGCCACAGGAATTGCCTGGCAGAGGCCCTGGATATTGGACTCAGAGACAGGGCTTCCAAAGAGGAATTCTAAGCATGTTGAAAGAACTGAAGGAAATCAGTGTGAAAACTCCCACCACTGGTACCATACTTGATGAAAGGCTGAGAGTTTTGCCCCTGTGATCAGAGATAAGACAAGGATATCTGCTCTGGTCACTTCACTGCAAATTTGTGCAGTGGGTTTGTGTGTTTGGCTGGACTTTCCTGGTGAAGTCTGCTTCCCTTGCAGGGTGAAACCTCTGGTGTCTCTCCTCAGAGGGTGCAGCCTGGGCCTGCACAGTCCTGGGAGGTGACAGTTGTCTTAGCCCCACTCTGCATCTTTCCCTAACCACTCTGTCTGTCTGTACTATACCCGGTGGTTAAACCTACTGACCACCAGCTGATTCCTCCCAAGATACTGTTCTCTTGCTGGAAGGCTGAGGGGAAAGGGAACCCCAGCTTCTTGGCCACACCTGCCAAAATGCAGTTTCCTTCCAGAGGAGCTGAGTGTGAGTTGGAAGGGAGGAAGCAGCTTATGGTCAAGTGTCACAGACTCACTGTTCTTACTACTTTTTAGTAGACTTTTTTTTAATAGGTGTTTCTTCGTTTGCTGAATGATCTTAGAACAACTTTAAGAGACTTTAATATATTTTTAAATATATATACGTTGCATCACTTATGGCTGTCCCACCAGTACTAGGTCTGTAGTGTTCCTCCAGTGTATATGGAAGCCTGTCTTAGTTTTGGGTCAAACTCTGGCCACATTGCCAACCCTCCCCTTCTTC
>NW_024416926.1:0-3514 GCF_014898765.1 Herpailurus yagouaroundi | reverse complement strand
CATAGACCAATGGAATAGAATAGAAACCCCAGAACTAGACCCACAAAAGTATGGCCAACTAATATCCAATGGAAAAAAGACAGTCTCTTTAACAAATGGTGCTGGGAGAACTGGACAGCAACATGCAGAAGGTTGAAACTAGACCACTTTCTCACACCATTCACAAAAATAAACTCAAAATGGACAAAGGACCTGAATGTGAGACAGGAAACCATCAAAACCCTAGTGGAGAAAACAGGAAAAGACCTCTCTGACCTCAGCTGTAGCAATTTCTTACTTGACACATCCCCAAAGGCAAGGGAATTAAAAGCAAAAATGAACTATTGGGACCTCATGAAGATAAAATCTTCTGAACAGCAAAGGAAACAATCAACAAAACTAAAAGGCAACCAACGGAATGGGAAAAGATATTTGCAAATGACATATCGGATAAAGGGCTAGTATCCAAAACCTATAAAGGGCTCACCAAATTCCACACCCAAAAAACAAATAACCCAGTGAAGAGATGGGCAGAAAACATGAATAGACACTTCTCTAAAGAAGACATCCAGATGGCCAACAGGCACATGAAAAGATGATCGTCGTTCCTCATCAGGGAAATACAAATCAAAACCACACTCAGATATCACCTCATGCCAGTCAGAGTGGCCAAAGTGAACAAATCAGGAGACTATAGATGCTGGAGAGGATGTGGAGAAACGGGAACCCTCTTGCACTGTTGATGGGAATGCAAATTGGTGCAGCCGCTCTGGAAAGCAGTGTGGAGGTTCCTCAGAAAATTAAAAATAGACTTACCCTATGACCCAGCAATAGCACTGCTAGAAATCTACCCAAGGGATATAGGAGTGCTGATGCATAGGGGCACTTTTACCCCAATGTTTATAGCAACACTCTCAACAATAGCCAAATTATGGAAAGAGCCTAAATGTCCATCAACTGATGAATGGATAAAGAAATTGTGGTTTATATACACAATGGAGTACTACGTGGCAATGAGAAAGAATGAAATATGGCCTTTTGTAGCAACGTGGATGGAACTGGAGAGTGTGATGCTAAGTGAAATAAGCCATACAGAGAAAGACAGATACCATATGGTTTCACTCTTATGTGGATCCTGAGAAACTTAACAGAAACCCATGGGGGAGGGGAAGGAAAAAAAAAAAAGAGGTTAGAGTGGGAGAGAGCCAAAGCATAAGAGACTCTTAAAAACTGAGAACAAACTGAGGGTTGATGGGGGGTGGGAGGGCGGGGAGGGTGGCTGATGGGTATTGAGGAGGGCACCTATTGGGATGAGCACTGGGTGTTGTATGGAAACCAATTTGACAATAAATTTCATATATTAAAAAAATAATAAAAAAATAAAATAAAATAAATGATGTGGAAGAGGGGCCCCTGGGTGGTTCAGTCGGTTGAGTGTCTGACTGTAGATTGTGGCTCAGGTCATGATCTCGCAGTTTGTGAGTTTGAGCCCCACATTGGGGTCTGAGCTGAACATCATGGAACCTGCTTGGGATCCTCTGTCTCCCTCTCTCTGCCACTCCCCCACTTGTTCTCTATCTCTCTCTCTCAAAATAAATAAAGACACGTTTAAAAATAAACAAACAAAATGATGTGAAGATAAAAGCACTAGCCAGGAGTGAGAGTTACATGGCTGCCAGTCCAGGCTTTGCCTCTAAGGATGGGGGGTACTTCATTCAGTCATTTATGGCCTACAGTTTATCCATTGATCAAACAAAAGAGCTGCACCAAAGATCCACTCCGAAAGAAATACTAAAAGACTGTTCTATAAGAAAAAAGGAAAATAATTGAAGGGGGAAGAAAGAAATGAGGAACAACTGAAAATACATATATAAAACATCATTCATATGTATATACACATATATATGCCCAAAATTATAAACTTATAACACAAAACAGTAACATTCAGAGAGATAAATGAAAAAAAAATATTCTGAAGTCTCTGTATTGAACAGGAAGAAGATAAAAATTCCAGTCAATATTGCATGATCGGATTTCAATAAATAAATATTTGGTTTGTCAGAATTTAGTTTAGGACTTTTGGACACATATATATTTGAGATATTTCTCTCTCAAATTCTATGTATGAATGTAAATATAATATAAAATATATAATGCATGTATATAGAATTCTACATATAGTCTATATATAAAACAATGCATCATGATGAAGTTGAGTTAATTTCAGATTAGTTTCACATTTGAAAATAAATCTGAGTGTATCACCCATGTAATATTTCTGCCAAAATGTTTAATGTGAATTTAGTCATGAGGAAAATTATACAAGTTCAAATTGAAAAACATTCTACAACACGTTCAACTGGCTGGCTTGGAATCTTCAAAAATGCTAATGTGATGAGAGAAAAAAAATGGGGAAATATTCTAGATTAAAAAAGACTAAACAGAAGTGACAACTAAATGCTTCGCAGGATCCTTGATAGGTTTCTGAATTTTTTTTAAAAAGGCTTATAAAGGACAGTATTGACACAGTTTAGGAAATTTGGATAGGAGTTGAATATTAGATAATGTTATAAATTAATGTTAAATATCTCTAATATGATAATTGATTTATAGGAGAATTCCCTTGCTTAGGGGGGAAAACAAGGTGAAATATTTAAGGTAAGTTGACTTGATATCAGCAACTAAATCTCATATGGCTCAAATGGCTTAGCCAAAGCCAAAAAGTTTATGTGTAATAGTATATAGCCAGAAAACCAAGTGGAACAAAATATTACAATTGGTGAATCCAGGTGAAGGACATATAGAATTTGCATTACTATATGAAGCTTACTTGAAGGTTGAAAATTTTTCAAAATAAAAACTTGGGGAAAATATAGAAAAAAATGTAAAATACAATAAAATGATATAACAAAACATATAGTGGTTATTGATGTGAAGGAAGTCAACAATGAAATCCAAAGGATAATGTAAAGTGGCTTTAAGAGAACACATAATTAAAGGAATTCCATAAAGAGAAGACTGGAGCATTGATGGAAAATACACAGGCATCACAAAGGAATAAGTAAAACTGTACTCTCAGATGAAATATTATATATGTATAAATCCAAAAGAATGGACAGACGTTTGGAATTTGCAAGTAAGTTTAGCAAGTTTGCTGAAATAAAGTCAATATGCAAAAATCAACTTTATTTCTAAATGCCAGGAATACATGGAAAATGAAATTTAAAAAACGATGTTATTTGCTATGGCACTAAAAATATATCAAATATCTCTGAGTAAACTAACAAAATGTAGACTCATCAAAGCATAGATTCCTTGCTTCAGAGCCATCAGGAGGTCTTGAATTTTCCCCACTTCTACTTCAGCTTGATGTCCTTTCTTGGAATTTGAGCTTTTTTCTTTCTCTCCCTGAGGAACACCCATCTCCTTCCTCTTTACAAAGAGCCCAGTATAAAGTCTGTATATCTACTTGCCTATACAGCCCACAAAGGAAGTCTTCCCACTTAGGTGAGTACCAAGTCTTTTTTTTTTTTTT
>NW_024416925.1:0-2867 GCF_014898765.1 Herpailurus yagouaroundi | reverse complement strand
AAAATAAATAAATGTTAAAAAAAAAAATTAAAAAAAAAAAAAAAAATAAAGTGGGCTTCATACCCAGCACAGAGCCCGATATGGGGCTTGAGCCCAAGGTTCTGAGATCAAGACCTGAGCTGAGATCAAGAGTCGGACGCTTAACCAACCGAGCCACCCAGGTGTCCCCTCCCCCCGCCCCCCGCTGTTTTTTAAGATTTTATTTTTAAATAATCTCTGCACCCAACGTGGGGCTCGAACTCACAACCCCGAGATCAAGAGTTGCACGCTCCACCGACTGAGCCAGCCAGGCACCCCACATTATTATGATTATGATTGTTATCTTCTCCTAACCCTCTGAGGATGGATTGATGGTGTCCTGTCCTTTCCCCCTAGATGTGTCTGTGTGTGGCCCCTCACACTGGAGACCCTCTCTTAGCCAAAACACCGCTGCTAAATTCATGACACAGTATCATCATCTCATATACAGTCTATACTAAAATTTTGCTAATTGATTCAATAATGTCTTCTATGAATTTTATTCCTGATTCTGTTCCAGGACCCACTCCCTACGTGACATCAAGTTGTCTGTTTCTCTGGTTTCCTTTAATCGGGGGTAGTTGTTCACCCTTTGTCTTTCATGACACGGACCTATTTGAAGAGTTCAGGCCAGTGCCCCAGTTTGGGATTATCTGTTTCTTTAGGATTAAGTTAGGAAAATTAGATGAGATTATGTGATTTGGGGAAGAACACGATGGTAAGTATTGTGTTCTCATGGTATCGTGTTCATGAGGCTGCATGCCATTAGTTTGTCCCGTTTTTGGCGAAAATAACTTTGACCATTTGGTTGAGCTGATATGCGTCAGGTTTCTCCACTCTAAATGACAACATTTCCCTGTGTCATATAGAAGCAATTAGTGGGAGGTACCTTGTAACCTTGTAAATACTTGGTTCCTCTTCAAATTTGTACTCGAGGTTTGCACAACGTTCCTTGCCTCTGTTATTAATTAATGACTACCATGGTGGCCACCTGGTGTTCTTTTTTTTTTCCTAACGCCATCATTCTGTCTTCATTTCTTATTAGATGGCGTCTGTAGAAGGATAAACTCTTCCTTTACCTGCCCCTTTTTATTCCTATATTTGTTGTTTGTTTATTAGCAGCGTGGACTTAGTTTAGGTTCTTATTTTATTCAGGGGACTATTACTCATTCTGTCATTCATCCCGATGTTCAAATTGTTCCTCATTTGGCAAGTGGCAATTCCTTTTGACGGGTCTCCATCTTTTGGAGGAGCTTCCTTCTGTACATCTGTGCATCCTGGCACAAAAAAGATGTTCCAGCCCCATTGATACTGTCCCTGCCCCTGAATCAGCCATTTCTCCAAGTAGCCCTGGTTCATCTTAAAGGGAAATGCTATGCAAAAACTATGATTTGGAGGGGGCGCCTGGGTGGCTCAGTCGGTTGAGCGTCCGACTTCGGCTCAGGTCATGATCTCGTGGCCCGTGAGTTCGAGCCCCATGTCGGGCTCTGTGCTGACAGCTCAGAGCCTGGCACCTGCTTCAGATTCTGTGTCTCCCTCTCTCTCTGCCTCTCCCCTGCTCATGCTGTCTCTCTCTGTCAAAAATAAATAAACATAAAAAAAAAAAACACAACAACTATGATTTGGGGCTGTGTAGGTTCATTGCTACTAGGGGATCATTGTTTCTAGACCCTTTAGCAGGCGGGACTAGAATATAGCTCACGTGCATACACATGATACATATAACAATATGTAATTTATTTTAAAAATCGTTATTTCACAGTGGGGCCTCCCAATTCCAGTCCAGCCCACCGTGCCCTTTATTGCTGTTTCCACTTCTGTATTTATGTTTCCTGTCTCCAACAGTGAGAATCCTGGCTCTCACATCAGGATGTCCGCTTCTTTGCTTAGTTCTCTAAGACACACAGATAGTTCCAGAATTGCCCCATCCTTAGCACTGTGAAAAGCAAACCTACTAAGAGATCAGTTCTTTCAGTTTTTAGGCTAAGGGTATGTAGTCAGGTATTAAATTGAAAAGTTATTAGATTTCATTCTTTCTGCAGTGTTGTTAGGATATTCGTGTGAAATATAATTAGATTTATTTGTTTCCATTTGTGCTCGATTTTAGGGTTAGGGTTCCCCTCCCGTTTTTACTGATTTCATTTTATGTTTTGAATATGAAAAATATTAAGGTGGTTCTCAAGCTAAAACTTTCTCCATTGAAATTGCCTCTATGAAGTCATTATTTTTGTCCCTCTCCTTTATATCCATGAGTATCCATGAGTATGACTTTCTAGTTCCCCTTTCTCAAACCTTCGGGAACTGGGCTTTTAGGCATCCCAGCCTCTCCACGGAATGGGCATGTGCCCGAGACACTAACACCTTCCGCTTTGCTAAATCCGGCGATCGCTTTTGGATGGCACCTCACCCAAACTCACAGCAGTATTTTTTGGAGGTGGCCCATCCCTCCCTCCTGGGGGAAATCCTTTCCTCCCTGGGCTTCTAGGAGGACACCACCCAGAGCCAGTTCTCCTCCCACCCCACTGGCCGCACCTTGGAGGTTCTGCCTTCAACATGTACTGCAACTCCGACCGATCTCCCCTTCCTCATGGGTGCTGCGGCTCCAGTGGATTATTCCAGGCCTGGCCTCCCCGGCCTTCCAGCCTCCACCTGTGTCCTGCCACGGTCCATTTCCGTACAAGAGACAGAGTGATCTTTTCAAAATGTAATCAGGTCCTGTTCCTTCTGCTCAAAATCAAAGGCTTTCCTATGTGAGTTGTAAGAGTTAAACAATGAGCATGAAGCCTTGACTCAGCGCTGGGTACGTGGCTCCTATGCGCTCCGTGCTTGCTAATAGCCATACCTGTTGT
>NW_024416924.1:0-1150 GCF_014898765.1 Herpailurus yagouaroundi | reverse complement strand
CCTTTCTCTGAGGCTCCTTCCTCTACACGACAATACAATTAGAAAACACAATCTGAGGAACGCCTGGATGGCTCAGTGGGTTAACGTTAAGCGTGTCTGACTTCAGCTCAAGTCTCACAGCTCATGCATTCGAGTCCCACATCAGGCATTGGGCTCTGTGCTGATAGCTTGCAGCCTGGAGCCTGCTTTGGGTTCTTTGTCTCCCTCTCTATCTTCCCCTCCTCCAGTTGCATTCTCTCTCTCTCTCTCTCTCTCAAAAATAAAAACTTTAAAAAACATTTTTTTAAGAATAATAAGAAAGAAAGAAAGAACAATTTGAGCAACTGGAAAATCTAAGCTTTTATTTAGGGTTATGATCCACCAAAAATGGCTTATTTCAGTGAGACAATACCACTTTCCTGAGTAGGGGTGTGCAAAAGCAAGCTGTCATTGCTATAAGTTCTAAATATCCCTAAGATTGGTGTGAACACTGTAGGCTTTCCTCTTCCTCAAATAAGAAGTCCAGGGGTGCAGTCTGGTTGCTCAGCAACCAAGGGTCCTTCTGTCGGTCCATTCCAGCATGTGGCTTCCAGCGTAGGGGGACAGGACAGCCAGTTCACATTCTGGGCAAGGAAAAGTGCAAACAGATAGTTTTCTTCCCCTGAACTTTGGAGGCTCACTTTGGGCATTGTGCCTGACTGTCCGGATATGTGTCTCTGGCTCACACAGGTAAGATGGATGCGTATTTTAGCTGGGAACAGGTTACACACACCCCTCCCTCTGGAAAAGAGGGTTTTGTTAATAACAAAGATGGGAATAATGAATACCAGGTAGGCAAAAGCAGTGATTGCCACAATGGGCTCACTTTCTTCCACCAAGTTGACAAAAATGGAACTCATGCTGTTGTAAAATTTTATATTGCCTATGACACTATATTAAAAATATAAATACTGTTACATTGTTTGTGTGTGTCTGTGTCTGTGTCAGATAATTTGGCAAACCTCCAAATTTATATTTAGTCAATGGACACCATGTAAAGAATGATATTCTTAGTTTTAGACCCTTCACACATGTAACATTTCCAAGGTAAGACATGTATTTCATTTTTGTTGTTCACTAGCTCTTTATCTTTTTCAACCCTTAAACTTCTTATTTTGCTCATGTGTTTCTC
>NW_024416923.1:0-2117 GCF_014898765.1 Herpailurus yagouaroundi | reverse complement strand
CCCCGCCCCCCGCCCGCGGACCCGCCGGGTCCCAGGGGGCGAGAGGGCGCCGCTCCCAGGCACCGAGTGGCCCAAAGATGGAAAACTGCGTGCCACCGAGACGGGAGACTGCGTCCCGCCTGCTAAATTTGTGTAAAAGTTTAAAAAAAAAAAAAAAAAAATCTCTCAAACTGCCGGAGCCTCGTCTGGAGCGAGGATTTGGTTGCTGCCCGAATCTACAACATGCACGTCCTGCCAGAGGCCGGCGCTCGCCTCAGTGCGGATGCAGTCCACTGGATAGCTGTGCTGGCTTTCTAACCCGCCTGCCCCTTGGACAGGCAGCGGGGGGTGCACCATCTCTCAGCCCCCGTGGCTAAATCACCCACAAATGCCAAGGAAACGTGCGGGTTTCCGCAGGGACCGGAAACGCCCTCCCGTACAGTGGGAGGCTCTGCTGTGGCCTGCAGGCTGCGCACATCTACGCGCCGCTGGCTGGCACACAGCAGCCCTTTTGTGCTGTGGCGTCTTCCTCACAGGCTCGTGCCCACCCGCCACCTAGCTTCGTTGCAACACCGTTTGCTTCAGTCCTGCAACTTCTTAAAACACACGTGCACACTCCTACGCGTCCACAAGTAACTGCAAAGCTTTCAAAGGTTCAGTGTGTGGGGACTGAAACCCAAGGCTAGGACACAGCAGCCGGGCACAGCAAATCTAATGTACGAGGCAGGTCTGGGCACCATTGTCTCCTACGTCTTTGCTTCAGCCGTCCGTTCTGACTGTCCCCAGTGTCTCAGCGCCACGCACAACTGGCATCTGCAAGAACACGCGAACTTTACAGGAGAGTGAGCGTCAGCCACGGAGAAGGACACGTCCAAGAGAGGGAGGGCGGGACCCCAGCCACTGCTGCTGGTCCGCTAAGGAACAAGCGCCCTCCTTTCCGCCCTGCAGGCCCTTTGCCCTGGGGGTACTGCTTTTTCCGGAAGCAAATAAGCTGCAAATCACGCGACCCCCCCCCCCCCCCCATGATTCTCTCCCCGGACCCTTTTCAAAATGCCTGGTTTTCTCCAGTGATAAACTATAGTTCACTTTGGCCTGATTTAGTTTCTAATAATAGTGCTCACTTTGAGATGCATGTTGGAGGGTTGTTTTGTTTTAGTTCGCTTTTTTTGCTGACCTTCAGGCAAATGGAAGTCTGTTTCTGTTGAGAAGCCGCAACATTTCATTTTCTTTCCAGCTGTTTTCTCTGCAGCCACCTTCTAGTCCCCACCAAAAATGTACACACAACAGCCCTTGTCATCTGTTTAGACGAAAACTTTTTGGTCGACCGTTCGACCACTTTCAGAGAAAGTGGGTTCGCACTTCCACACGCACACGGGTGCCCACCAGCTTCCCACCTGGGCCAGCGGACCAGGACTCAGCCCTGCCCTGCCTAAGGCTGAGCTCCCCGCCGCCCCCAACCTAGTTTCAGATCCCCAACCAAAGGCACCACACGGGGAGGCCAGGTTTTTTAAACGCTCCCCTTACCAGCAACCCCCTCCCGGTGAGTGCCTTTCAACTGGGAGATGGTGTGGAGCTATTTGCCAACTCAGCAGACACTCCTGTCCTGATGCAAATGTTTAGCTTGGCGCTTAGTCTCTGAGGCTGCGGGTGTGGGAGCACAGAGCTCCAGCCCTGGGTGTGATAGAGCAGGGCCTCTCCTAATCTGGATTAGGAAACTGCGAGGCCGCTCGAAGTTAAGTGTCGGGAGAACAGAGCGAGCTTTGTTCTGTTCCGGAGAGCCCCGGGGGCATTCTGTGTGGAGCAACCAACCTCGGAATGGGTGGGTGGGTGGCTACCTACCAGGCCTTGCATTTCCCTGCGCTCTCCACGCGGAAAAACAAGCACAAGGCCTTCAGAAACAACAGGCCTAATGAGCTTCAACCCAGATGCTCATTAAACTGGAGGGAAGTGCCGGGGAATCACGCAGATTCTCACAGGGGCAGCTGACGCCTTAGTCAGGCCTTGGGGAGGGGACAGATCACGCGTCCTCCAGCGCTCGCTCCGCTGGGCAGGCGTTGACCTGCAGAAAACGGAGCGCCTGTCGAACCCTCAGCCTGTCTCCCTGAAGGACTCGACCACGCTTTCTAGCTGCCTCGCCT
>NW_024416922.1:0-1766 GCF_014898765.1 Herpailurus yagouaroundi | reverse complement strand
AGAGAGAGAGGGAGACACAGAATCGGAAACAGGCTCCAGGCTGTGAGCCATCAGCCCAGAGCCCGACGCGGGGCTCGAACTCACGGACCGCGAGATCGTGACCTGGCTGAAGTCGGACGCTTAACCGACTGCGCCACCCAGGTGCCCCAAAAAACCCACATTTTTATGGCACAAATTAAAAATTAATCTCACGCTGCTGAAAGTATGCCTTTAGCTGTTCCTAAGAGAGCAAAAAAAAAAAAAAACAAAAAAACAAAAAAAAAACCAAGCAAAAACGAAAACAACAAAAAACACAGAGGTTCCTAAAATGGCATAAAAATAAAAGGAGGTCTATATGTACTTTACACATATCACATAGAAAAAAAAATTTAAATAACTAATGTCTCTCCTCTTTTATTACTAATTTAACCCCAAGATTTTATTTTTTAAATTTTTTAAAAAGTTTATTGACTTAGAGTGCGTACAAGCACGTGTATAAGTGTGGGAGGGTCAGAGAAAGAGGGAGAGAGAGAGAACCCCAGGCAGGCTCCACACTGTCAGTAGAGAGCCCGATGTGGGGCCTGAACTCACAAACCATGGGATCAAGACCTGAAGTGAAATCAGATGCTTAACCGACTGAGCCACCCAGGCACCCCTAACCCCAGGATTTTAAAAGCCATGCAAACAATTATTACATGAGAATGAGCTAATAGTAATTCAAAAATTATGAGTTACTGTACTTTTTTAGTTAATAGGTTTAAAGGCCAACTCTGATGATCTCTCTAGAAGAAAAAAGACCATTTGCAACTTCCTGTATTCCCAACATGCCTCTCTCACCACTAAGTGGATTTCTCCATGACCCGCTCAGCTGGACTCTCTTTCTCCTCGGAACTCCCATGGCTCTTTGTCTAGATTCGCTTTAGATCTATTGCCATTGGACATAAGCCTCATCTTCCTTTCCAGACCAAGGTCCTAAAGGACGTCTCTTAGGACGTCCTGCTGGATTTTCCGGGTGGAAAATTGCTGGAAGGACACCGTGAATTTCTGCTGAGTGAATACAGGATTCAGCGAACGAACAAATATCCTGACAAACGTCTCCCTACGTGTTATCTCATCTCTATATTGCATGAGCGCTGGGTTGTATCTTTTAGTTAATAACATAGACAAATAGAGCTCCATCATTTCTCTGGCAAGGATTTGTTTTTTTAACTTAGTATAAGCTAAAACCATAATTAACCACTGGGAAGACCAGCCCCAACATTTTTCAACTGACCATGAAATGGAACTGACTGATACATCAGAACCAGCCCTCCGTAGATGTGAACTTCAAGGGGTGACCAGAGGCCCCGGGCTTTGCCTCAATGCAGAGCTGCTCCTAACCATTCAGATGTTTGCTTCGGATCGTCCCCACAAGTGATCTTCTTAGGGGAGAGGAGACAGCTCCCCAACCCTCAATGAAATACACGGGTAGGCCCTTTCTAAATAATTCCAGGTGGGCCAGGCATGACACCTGTGTCTGGGAGGTTCTGCCCTCATGAAGTAGAGAGCCACTTTCGCTCCAGAAAGAGGTGATAAATGACTAAAATAAACAATGTTACAACTGGCTTCCACTTTTAGTCATCATTACTTCATGAGTGAAACTTAAACAGTACCTTGGATACCTTCTCAGTTCCTAAAGAAATCTTTGCTGGGGGGGGGGGGGGGGAGAGGGGGAAGGGGAGAAAAAGCACAGTCTAACTTACTCTCTGCTGTGTTTCATGGTTTTTCATCCTCTCTAATGGCATCTA
>NW_024416921.1:0-2783 GCF_014898765.1 Herpailurus yagouaroundi | reverse complement strand
CCTCCCTCAGTCCCAGATATTTGATTCAGCCTCATAAATGATGAAAATACTACACGTAAAGACTCCATGTGGGAGCACTCTTAGGATTTAGGTTGTTCCCACCAATGGAGAAGTGGGCTGGACATATCTGTTCTCTGTGAGTCTTTGGACAAAAATCTCTAGATGCTTCACCGTTGACTACAAAAAGGTCTATACTTTTATCACAACTGTGTGAAAAGTACGTATGCACATGGATGAAAATTGAGTTGTGCTATTGTATAGGAATGCGGGTCACTCCAAAAACCATTTTTTAATTATTAGTAGATGCTGTGCAATAAAACAAAAATTGGGGGCAGGGGGGAGGATTTAGTTTGGAGAAATACCCTTTGACTAAGAAAGTTTATTCTCCTGGGACAAGACAGCTCCCAGCCCAGGGTCTGGTATATTAGAAATGTTTGCTGAATTGAAGTATGGAGATGACAAGAAGTTGTAAATGATAAAGTTATTAGATTTTTTAAATGCAACAAATCACTTTCTTTCCTCTGCCTTCCCAATTTCCATTCCCTTCCCCTTTGTCTGATTTCCCCAGAAAGCAGACTTCAAATGTATAATATCCTTCGATGCCAAGTTAATACTTCCTTACTCAGAAGCCAGAAAGTACTGGACACCAATTAACTGGTGCATTTGGCTCTTCCTCAGCTTCTTCCTACTTGTTTGAAAGACAGACAGAAAACCCCTTATTCATTAACCCTATCAGGGACTTTGCTGAAATCTGAACCCAGACCCCATAGGGTCTCGTGGAATACTGTGACCACCAGCCTCGCTTCTTGTCTTCTTGCTTAAACCCTGGGGGTCCCTGAGGAAGCCCACTGAATTATTTAATGAGTAAAGTCCCCTACTCCTTCTTAGGGAATGGAAACCACAGATAAGTTGCCGAAGAGAGGTAGGAGCCCAAACACTTGAAAGAGCACTTCAAAGAAAGGAAAATCTCCAAATCCATTTGGAGGATGGAAAGGAACATAAATCACCATCTTATCACAAGCTGGCAAACCAATCAACGGCTAAGCAGGGTCCTCTGTCTCCCACCCACACCTATGGCCAAGGAGCAATCACCACCGCCTCTAGCAACCTCTCCAGAGTAAAGCCAAAGCCTGTGTCTTGGGCAATTTCTCCTGAGGAAATGTCTCTTGCATTCTCAGATCTCTTGAAAGAGGATGAAAGGGACACTGTCTGAGTTCTCAACCCTCAGATTTCATAGGAATAGACAGCCTCCAGTCTCCTAAAAGGGCCAAACTGAGTAATAAAGGGGGGGGGGGGGCAGTGTCAGCAAAGTGGCACAGTGAGGCAACTCCTCTTTCATTTCTACCTCTTGCATAAACTCACTGTAAAACTCATCTGGCAGGAAAATCATAACTCCACTGCTGTTTCCACCCTGCTCCTGTCCCACTGACACCAAGGTGCTTCAAGATTACCACGGGAACCTCCTGGGTTTCAATTATGAGACCATTAAAAAGTGCCAATTATAAGACCTCAGAAACGTTCTTGGGAAACCTGGTACACACCTCAAAACAGCGAAGCTCTTGCCTCAGATTCACTTTAAGTAAAGTTCAGAAAACAGGGCGCCCAGATGTATAGGTGCCCCAGCCCCCATCTCAGTCCAACAAGACTGTGTTATAATATCGTCCACGGTGACCTTGAGGAAATGGAGATTGATTTATTGGCTGTAACCAGAGGGATGAAAAAAAACCATCACAGAGCTGAGCGGTTTAGGGCCCAGTTGTGGAATCAATCAAAAACATTTGCGTAGTCAAGAATTTTGAGAATCCCATTTATTCGATGTCCAGCATCTGCAAAGTTCTGGACAACAAAGAA
This sequence comes from Herpailurus yagouaroundi, assembly GCF_014898765.1. NCBI lineage: Eukaryota > Metazoa > Chordata > Mammalia > Carnivora > Felidae > Herpailurus > Herpailurus yagouaroundi. The sequence continues at coordinate 932 of NW_024416921.1, read as the reverse complement.
CTAGGTGACAAATGTGAGCTGGGCACAGGGTAAGGGGGGTGGCCCAAGGGCCTGGAAGTCACTCAGTCCAGTCAAAGAGGTAACTGAGTCAAAAAGTTCTTGGAACCCATTTGAACTTGCTCAGAGGGGGTGGGGGAGCGACAGAATACCCCACCACGCCCATGAAGTGCCTGCTTAGGATTACTGGTGTGTGGTTTGGGTATTCTTAGCTCCACTGCCACATCTCTGGAAGGACTCAACAACCTTCCCAGTAACCCTGCCACTGCCACCCCCATCCCCCAAACAAAACCAAACAAATCCCCCAAGTCTGTCTGCCCCCTGCCCCTCCAAACTGGCCCATCCCCTGGAAGAGCTAACTAACACTTGGCCCCCTGAAGCTAAGCCAGGCCTTCAAAACCCCTGCAGAAACTCGTGCCTGGGTCGCTCGGCCCTCCCTACGGCCCCTTCCCACCTGTTCCAGAGGTTCATTTCCCCACCTCTCACAGTTACACCGGCAAAACCTAGGAGCACGACCCCAGGCGGACGCCGCGCGCGAGAAGGAACGCTCACGCTCCCCACGCCCAGCCCGGGACACCCCACCGCAGCCTCGCCCCTCGCGCCCCTCCGCCGGCGATGCTCTCCTGGGGCTGTTTCGCTCGGGTCCGTTCGGCGCCTCGTTTCGGTGTTCCTGGCCAACGCCCAGAGGATGACCCGCTCTGCCGGACAGGCCACCGGCTTCTGCCGCGGGTTCTGCTTCTCGCCGTGGCCGCCCGGCTCCCGGAGCAGGAGGCCGGGTGTCAAGCCTCCTCGGGGCAAGTTTCGGAGGCGGTCCGGGCCCCGCTTCCACCCGACAGGCTTCCGGGAACGACAGCCACACCGCCCCGCAGGGAGCCAGATGCGGCTGCCGGGGCCGGGTTGCGGCAGTCCCGCGGCCCGCCTCGCCCCAACTCCTG
>NW_024416920.1:0-2716 GCF_014898765.1 Herpailurus yagouaroundi | reverse complement strand
TATTTATTTTTGGGACAGAGAGAGACAGAGCATGAACGGGGGAGGGGCAGAGAGAGAGAGGGAGACACAGAATCGGAAACAGGCTCCAGGCTCTGAGCCATCAGCCCAAGAGCCTGATGCGGGGCTCGAACTCACGGACCGCGAGATCGTGACCTGGCTGAAGTCGGACACTTAACCGACTGCGCCACCCAGGCGCCCGGAGAAAGCTGATTTTTAAAAAGCAGATACACAATCCACTAGAATTGCATTATTCATTCGGTAGCCATCAGCCACTTGTCACTCCTGAGCACAATAATGCAACTAGCCCAGATGTGCTGCAACCGGGAAATACACTCTAGATTTCAAAGATTTGGCACCAAAAAAAGGGGTCAGGAGTCTCGTTTTATCTGGTTATTTAATGAAGTCCACTCTTAAGTGATTGTGCAATGCTTAGAACACCCATACAGGCAAAGGGCAAGAGTGACCAGGCCTCCTTTTACTCCAGTCCTGAGGTCACATGAGGCAATGTTGACAACTCATTACTGGGGATCCAAATTCTACTCTCATCTAGACATGGGGAAAAAAAAAAAAATCACTGGAATTAATATCCTGAGATCCTACTGTCTAAATAAAAGCTTCTCAGAATATTAAAAATTCTAAATGATTAAAACGTATCAGGTCATTGGTGACAAATCTATTTTCCTAACTCCTGAAAGTAAGAGTTAAGGGGACCACCCTCCACCAAATATAAATGAACAGGGCTTTTAGTATTCCTTGCAGAAGACCAGTCCTATAAGGGAGAAAAATATCTTTGAGAGGTACTGTCTTTCAAACCTTTTTGACACCCTCAGAAAAAGACATTTCGGGGGAAAAAAATATATATGCACAGAACTGAATCAAGTTTCATGTAACACACTAATATTTTCTATTCTAGTTTTTTAAAATTCTGGCTACCAGCCGCTGAAGAGATTTCATGACCCAAGGAGTCAAGACCTACAGTTTGAAACAATGGTGTAGAGCTCTCAATACAAAACAATTCCCACTATTAGTAAAGCTATTACTGTATTAGCTATTGAAAAAAAAAAAAGCACAAATATCTAGTGTGCTGTACTCTAAAGCAAGAAATACTAGTTCGTGATAAAAATAAAATGCCCTTAAGGAGTTAACCATTTGAGACTACCTTGTATAATACTGATCTCTTCATTCTAGAAGTCTGAATTCCGTCGTTTGCAAATTTCCTCTCATTTCTGAACAGGTGTTTTGTTTCCCTCACACCTGCCTAATTCTCCAGTCTCTCAAATTTAACAGAGCTTCAATTTAGTGAAGAGGGAAGGACCCACAGCCCCTTTCAACATGAAGAAAAGGATCTTCTAGCTATCACTGCAAAATAACTACCCAAACGCATTACTTTTCCCACTATCAACCATAATTGCCTGTACCCAAGCAACACATTTAAAAATACTATTTAATTATAACTGAATTCAGGAGAAATGGGAGAGGTTTGTCTCTCAAAAAACTCACAAGTTTGAAGACAACACTTTTAGCAACTGTGTATAATAAATCAAACACCCTCACAAAACCCGAAGTATCTTACAAGTTTTTACTTCCTTAACTACACACTCCCTGAACATACTGTAAATGAACCTAAACTCCATTCAGCACAAAAACCTGGATACGATTATTTTCTAAACTACATACAAATCTAAAATTTGACCCTAAATCTCCTTACATTATTGCATGATTCTCAGGCCAACAGAAGGAAGTGCGGGGGACTGCTAACCGAGCTTTTCACTTTAGGAACCGAGGGCCAAGGCAGCAGTATTTACCAGCAAAGCTAAAAAAGGAAAACTCATCGTCTCCTCATTTGCGGCAGGAACGTAACACTCACGGCCTCCCACCGCCTCTTCCCGCCGGCCGAGCCTCTCGCGAGCGAGAAGTCTATCCGAGAAAGAAGGGCTGGAAAGGAGCACACGCCCTCCCCTGACACGGAAGGCAGGGGGCCAGGCCCTACTGTAAAAGTTGGAGACAGAAGGCCACTGCTGGCCAAGGACAGAAAGGTTACGCATTCCTCACCGGAGCGCGCCGGGGACGGGCCCCAGCCGGCCCGCCTGCAGGGCGACCAGCCCCGACTCAGGGCTGCGGCCGCTGGCGGTGGCCCAGGTCGCCGCGCACGAGCCCGTCTCTCGGGAGCCCGCTTCCTCCCGCCGCCCGCCCCGCTCCCTCGCCAAGGACGGCCGCCGCAGCGGAGCCGGCCGCACAGCTGCTCCGGGACCGTGGCGGCGCCCGGCCGGGCGGATTAGGGGCAGCGAGCCAGCCCAGGGCCCGCCCGCGCCCGCCCGCGCCGGCCCTCCCCCCGCACTTCCTACCTTCCTCCTGCATCCCAGCCCCCAAGGCCAAGGTCTCCCCGGCCCACAAACCTGATAGCGGAGGTGACGTCAGGGAGACCTAGCTGTGCCCAGAGCCAGTCACGCCACAGCGGGAGGCAGCGCGGGCCAATGGGCGCGGCCCGGGGGCGGGACTTCCCCCGCCCAAGTTTGATTGAAGCAGGGGGAGGGGCGGGGTGAAGAATGTGAAGAATGACCCCTCCCCCCGGTCCGTGAGGCGCTGGGCGGGAAGCGGAGGGGGTTGGGGCCGGCCGTCCGCGCCACGCGGCGCCCATCCCCCGCTCGCTCGCCCGCCTGCCCGCCGCCGCCGCCACCGCCGCCACGGCCCCCGCTTGCTACCCGCCCAGCCTGGC
>NW_024416919.1:0-4488 GCF_014898765.1 Herpailurus yagouaroundi | reverse complement strand
CCCCCCCCCCCGCAACCAGGGGCGCCCGCGGTGGGAGTGAAGGAGCCCATCTCGGCCCTCCCGCCTCCCCCTTGGAGCCTGGCTTCGGGGTAGAGAGGAGGAGGCGGGCGCCACGGCTCGGGTCGGCGGCACTGGCTGCGGGCGTCGGGCGAGGGGCGAGGGAGCCCCCCCAGCCCCCGCTGGCGCCCGCAACTCGGGGCCCCGTCCGGGAGCTGCAGCGGCCACACTTCGCGCAGACACGCGCGCGGGGGAGGGGAGGGTGACAGAACCGACCCGGGAAGCTGGCCTTGGGCGCACGGGACCCCTCACCTGCCGAGGCAAGTAGGGAGCCAGTGGCCCACCCGGATAGACGCGCCACTAGAGAGCCTTCAGGCGCTGAGGCAAGGGTCCCTCCCGGGCGTGGAAAATTCTCGCTTCAACTTGTGGGTCCAGGTAAACAAGCAGAGGGCAGCAAGGGCGGAGCCGATTGTCCAGACCTGCTGAATTGTCGTTTTGGGGGGCGACGAAGCGTACTTTGCCACGTGGTTTTGGGGGGACGAAGGGGGGCCGCGGTGCACCCCTCGGAAGAGTTGCGGGGCTGTCTGCTGGCGTGCAAGGGGACCGTGGAATGAGGAAGAAGCCCTGTGGTTGTGCATCCAGAGATCACCGGAGTTAGAATCACAGATGACTTGCTCTGGGAATCTGAACTCTTTTGTCACGTTACTTAGTGATTATGCATCACCATGCCCGCCGCCGCCTGACACCGGAGTCCCGGGGTTCTTCCGTGGACTCTTTTGCCCCCAGCCCATTCTTCACTACCATGCCTTCTTTTGTGGCGGCAATTCTAAATTTAGCATGTAGCTGGGTCTGGAGTGGTTGCTGAAAATCGTGGAGGGAATTCTAAATGCAGTGAGACCAAAGCCCTAAAACACGAATGCTTTTGAGATTGTTTGCTTTTTAGCCTTCCTCTGATTCTGAACGCACCGATTCCAAAGGGAGACACCTCAATAAATGTACTGTATCTGAATTATATACGTAATGACCATGTCTAGTGTGCACAATTTTACTTAACATTAAAGAATGTATGTATTTAGGCCACACAGCAACCATATGGAATGAAAAAAAAAAAAAGGGTTCTGAATGGCATAAATTCAGTCAAAGAAATTTCAGCAGTTCTGCCTTTGCGATTATTTTTCTGTTGATTAAAAAAGCAAGCTACTCTCTCCTGAAATAGCTACTATATCTCACACACACACACACACACACACACACACACACACACACATCTCTTCACACTTCTATTCAAAAATGCAGAGAAAACGCCAGTCAAGTTTCTGTGGGATTTTAAATAATTGAAATGAGAACATTTCTGTCCCAGTGAATCATTTTATTTTGGTGCAGCACCTAATACCCTTTATTCGGTACCCTGTAGGGTAGATTAGTATGAAAACATAACTTCCCTGGAATCTTTAACTTTTCCCATGAATAGCAACCCTATGCTCCCACCAGAAGAATCTAAAGACAAAAAATAAAAGTCCCTACCAGTGAAGTGAGTAGCCGCATTTGGGCAGCAAGACGGTAAAAACGGACTCAACAGCCGCCACCCCCGCCTGCCGTCCTCCCTGATTGGCTGCGTGTGTGGCATTAGCAGCAGCGTGCTGAGGGCCAATTTTAATGCCGTTTGCCTCATTATTAATGTCAAAGACTCCTTCGTGGACTCCACCCCACCAAGACTAGCAAATCTGTGATGGAAGAAGGTCACCGATGATTCCTAAGGAATGAAATGCAAAGTCACACTTCCCATATGGGAGCAGTAGAATAAAGTACAAATTGAACCTGATTAGGTAGCAGATGCTGTTCCTCTCCTAATCGTTTTACCAGGGTCTGGAGGTCCAAAATGGAATAGGATCACACAGTTGACATATCTTTTATCCCTTTGGAGGAATGTGTAGGTGTAACATCTTTGAAGGAAGCTACATTGTTATTACGTATCTAAAATGTTAAGTGTTCTCATTTGTAATAAATATTTGCGGAATACTCCCAACCTACTTTTAGCCATTTTAAGAATACTACTATTACTGGGTTCTTCAAGGATATCACTCTTATCTTAAAAAAAAAAAGAAAAAGAATGTAGCCCAGGAATAATCATCTCCAAAGTCACACGATGACAAGACTTATCTCTGCCTAGGCTGTAATTAGGCAGGCATAAGCATGCATTCACAAACGTAAGCTTTTGGGTTGAGTACCCAATCTCTAGATGTTAGGATCTAGTAAGAGTGGAGGTAAAGCTTTAATTTCAGAATAGAGAGGCTTTGATTTTTTTTTTGCCTTATTTAAGGCTGTGCATCAACAGGAAGACAATTTGAAGGTCATAGACAATTAAGAAACTTCACTAGAGACTTTCACTAGAAGTACAGAAGGTTCAACTCACAAATTTTAGATATTCAATCATTACATCCAATTGTGAATTTCATGTGATAATTTTGATAAAACTGCTATGGCCATTTATGAAAAAGAGAGTCAGCTACAGCTAAAGAAGGAGAGGGCAACACTAACGGAAAGGGAGTGGCCAGGCAAGCAGGAAGCCAAAGGGGGCACACAAGAAGAGGAGAAAGGCTTCCTTACCAGGCCCAGCCAGACCCTAAGAACGATAATTCCACCCTTACCAGGCCTCTGCCTAGATGCTCCACCCACTCAGTCGTTTATCAAAGTCATTCACCTCCAAAATTTCAAAATCTCCATTACCAGACCCTGTTCCCACAGAGGAAACTTGATTTTCCTCTTCTGTCTCCAGTCAAGTACTTTGAACCACTCCCCCCCGATTCTGTAGTCCCCAGTCTCAAACCTATTTTACTATCATTGTTAAGACTCCAAATCTTCCTCCTTCTTCCAGAGCCAGATTAAAATGTTCACTTATTTCCTTTCAGAGTGTGAATCAAGAATAACATGGCAACCGAGCCTGGGGAGCCATGGACCCATCCTGAGTCTTGGACCACCATTCATGCTGTCTATCCTCTACCTTAGGTATGACCTACCTTAGGTCATCTTTTGAGCAACACCACGCACCAGCAACGTTATTAGGTCACTGGCTTGATAGTTTCTCTTTGCTTCCAGAAGTGTTCTCGGAGGGAAACATTGCATCTTTGAAGTGTCAAGTCGATTTGATTACTCTCAGGTATGTGAGAAATGGATTGTATTGATATTGCTATTAGGATATGGTACGTGATAAATACTGCCTCCGACATTTACAAGGACAGAAAGGAATGAAGTTGAGATCTGGATGCATTCCTTTACTCAGGATTCTCCCATCCTTCTTAGAGCGGTCAGCAAAAATATTGATGATCCTCTTTCATTACTTTCTTAAACTAAACTTAAATCCTTTTGTAAGTTATCAGTCCGTGACATCAGTGACGCTAGTGTTCATTAGCACTTTTATAATAGTGGCCAAGATACTCCCTGTGGGAGAATGGTAGCCTGCCCAAACCACGTGTTGTTTCCGGACACAGGTAAAATAAAAGCCATTTTAGAAAGGGAACCTGGCTCAGGGAATGCGGTTACAAAGTAGTGCCAAGAGACACTTTGGCTCCCAGAGATCGACAGTTTGCAGTTAGCACGAAATGGAATGGAATATGATGAAAGATAACTGCAAAGGCTTAAGAAATAGGTGGTTGATTGGGTCAACACATTGGGGAAACTGTGAAGCGGGAAAAACTGGCAAACTTGGCCTTTCAAGCGCTCTAGGATCTCTATGGTAGTATTCACCTGTCTCACCACTAGATGGCAGGCGCACACCAAGGTGGTATTCACCTGTCTCACCACTAGATGGCAGGCGCACACCAAGCCGTGCGGCTCGGAATTTTTCAGAGATTTCAATAGCAGCGACCCTTAGCTTCACCAAGGCAATTATCAATTACGAATTTAACTTCAATGCACAATTGTAACTAATTATATTTTAATTCCACAATGTATGTGATACTTTGGTGGCTAATGATTAATTACTAAAAAAGCAATATTTGGAAAATTGAAAAGAAATAAGAGAACAGTTTTCTGTATAGCGAAGTCATTTTGGTCATGCTTACTTACACTTCTTTACAGTTTGTGCTAGGGTTAATTTTTTTTTTAGAAATAGATCAAAAGTTTTCACTTAAGTGAATGTTGTGGCCTACACTAACCTCCCTCCCTTGCCCCCAAATGGGAAGAAGGCAGTGTCTGTGAATCCAAAAAGTAGGCAGACGTTTGCACCTCATGGGCTGGCAGCATCTTTAAGGAGTGACACAAAGACAAAGCTTCAATTAGACATTACTTGATGTGGCCATTGTGGAGTCGAAGTGTCAGTGGCTAGCAGACCAAGGGCAACAGAGTCCCGCATTGTGCTGGCAAGTGTCCAGTGCCATCAGGGCAAGTAATGGCATCCTCCGCAGACTGTTCTTGATGGCAGGATCTTGGCCACGCATCAGATTCATCTCTGTTAACTCAAGCTTCATTCCTCAGGCTTCCTGTTGATTCTGC
>NW_024416918.1:0-2335 GCF_014898765.1 Herpailurus yagouaroundi | reverse complement strand
AAACACATAAGTCAGCCTTCATGTCTTCCCTGCTTAAAATCTTGCAGCAGCTGGGGCGCCTGAGTGGCTCAGTCAGTTAAGCATCCGACTTCAGCTCAGGCCATGATCTCATGGTTCGTGAGTTTGAGCCCCGCGTTGGGCTCTGGGCTGACAGCTCAGAGCCTGGAGCCCACTTTTGATTCTGGGTCTCCCTCTGTCCCTCTGCTGCTTGCACTCTGTCTCTCGCATTGTCTCAAAAATAAATAAACATTAAAAAATTTTTTAAAAATCTTGCAGTGGCTTCCCACGGAGTGGTCAGGGGCTAGCACATTCCGCCTCGTGGCTCAAATCCTCCAAGGCTTTCTCCTCTTGGTCATCTGTGTGTTGGCTTAAGAATCCCCTCCTCATGATAGGTTTCTTTGTATTCCCTGACCATCTGCATTAGTCATGACTCTCCAGAGAAAGAGAACCAGTAATATATCTCCATCCATCCATCCATCCATCCATCCATCCATCTACCACCTACTATTATCTATCATCTATCTGTCTGCACTCACACACAGACACACACACACATGCACACATACACTATTTATTTTAAGGAATTGGCTCATGTGACTGGGGTTTAGCAAGTCTAAAATCCACAGACAAGCCAGCAGGCTGGAGATTCATTTAAGAGTTGATGTTATAGTTTTGAGTCTAAAGGCTAGAAACTCGGGCAGAATTTCTATGCTGATATCCTGAATTCCATCTTCCTTAGGAAACCGATTCTTTTCCTCTTCTGCCCTTCAACTGATTGGATGAGGCCCACTCACATCATCAAGTGTAACCTGAAAGTCAACTGACTGTAGGTGTGAATCACATCTAAGATTTACCTATGCAGCAGCATGGAGATCAGTGTTTGAGTAAACCATAGCCTAGCTAGGTTGACACATAAAATGACCATTATTTGATCTAAACAACCATAGTGGTGGCCCCAACGTAGGCAGGTTTTCTCACAGTGCCCTGTTCTTCATTCCTTTTTGGACACCTTAACTGTCTGAAATCAACTCTACACTGTCTTTAGAATGTGAGTCTCATGATCAGGTCTGTGCTGTTCGCAGTCTGGAACCACAGGTGCCCAAACAGAACAATACCCAATGTCTTTTTTTTTTTTTTTTCTGAAAAAAAGGAAGAAAATGAATCCCAAGGCAGAAGAAAGGGGGAATTGGCATGAAAAACCATGACAAGAAGGACATAAAGGTGGCTGGAGGGGCAACCTGACAGAGGTCGGCTGGGACACCTAATGAGTGATGAGGACTTTTGAGTCTCCCCTTCACAGGGGTGCTGACAACCAGGGACTGGAAGTAGCAGGAGGGATGGTGAATATATTTCCCTCATATTCCTGGAATTGGGAGGTGGGGTTCACAGGACACAGCCAATTTCACACAGGAAATGGGCTGAGAAGGGGTGACAGCCAGGCTCAGGGCTTTTCCCATGATGACCTCATCTAGAGTCAGGGACTGGATCCCAACATCTACAGACCTAGACGTACTGGTGGTGTTATTAAACAGAAGAGACATCCAGGGACTCAGTTCCCTCTGCAGAGAGTGAAACTATTCACCTGTGACTGCTGCCCCCGATGCAGTGCAGGTGGTGCTGTGACTGCAATACCCCCACGACAACCCCCCTTCAGCCCTTGAATGCTGACTCATTCCTTCCCCTCCCTGGTTCACGCATATCTCTAGTGAAAATGAGCCCAGCCTGCCCCTTAACGCCCCCTTCTGGGCACAGCTGCTTGAAATGCAGGCAAAGTAGTGAATGGAGTTGTAAGTGAGCTGCAGATGAGGGGCAAGTGGGGAGAAGGTGAGGAGGTGGAGGATCCAGGTGGGGATGAAGGTAGGGAGACAGGATCCAGGTGGGGAGGAAGGTGAGGGGGGGAGGATCCAGGTGGGAGGAAGGTGAGGAGTGGAAGGATCCAGGTGGGAGGAGGTGAGGAGGCAGAGGATCCACGTGGGAGGAAGGTGAGGTGACAGAGGATCCAGGTGAGGAGGAAGTTGAGGAAGTGGAGGATCCAGGTGAGGAGGAAGGTGAATAAGGGGAGTATCCAGGTAGGAGGAAGGCGAGGAGGCAGAGGATCCAGGAGGGGAGGAAGGTAAGGAGGCAGAGGATCCAGGTGGGAGGAAGGTGAGGAGGGGGAGGATCCAGGTGGGAGGAAGGTGAGTAGGCAGAGGATCCAGGTGGGAGGAAGGTGAGGAGGCAGAGGACTGTGGAGCCCTCGTGAATAAGATGCTCGTGAGGGCTGGGGTAAAGCAGGTGAGGATACTGGTACCCACACAGTGGATGAGAGAAGGATGTAGGTGAAGATACTGGTGAG
>NW_024416917.1:0-1825 GCF_014898765.1 Herpailurus yagouaroundi | reverse complement strand
TGTTCTAGCTCTGTGAAGAATGCTGGGGTTATTTTGATAGGGATTGCATTGAATATGTAGATTGCTTTGGGTAGTAGCTACATTTTAACAATATTTGTTCTTCCTATCCAGGAGCATGGAATGTTTTTCCATTTTTTGTGTGTTTTCAATTTATTTCATAAGCTTTCTATAGTTTTCAGTGTATAGGTTTTTCACCCTTTAGTTAGGTTTATTCCTAGATATTTTATAGTTTTTAGTATAATAGTAAATGGGATCGATTCCTTGATTTCTCTTCCCGTTGCTTCATTATTGGTGTATAGAAATGTAACTGATCTCTGTACATTGATTTTATATCCTGTGACCTTGCTGAATTCATGGATCAGTTCTAGCAGATTTTTTGTGAAGTCTTCTGGATTTTCCTCATAGATTATCATGTCATCTGTGAAGAGTGAAAATTTGACTTCCTCCTTGCCAATTTTGATGTATTTTCTTTCTTTATGTTGTCTGATTGCTGAGGCTAAGACTTCCAACACTATGTTGAATAACAGTGGTGAGAGTAGACATACTTGTTGTGTTCCTGACCTTGGGGGAAAGCTCTCAGTTTTTCCCCATTGAGGATGATATTAACTGTGAGTCTTTTGTATATGGCATTTATGATCTTGAGCTATGATCCTTCTATCCTTACTTTCTTGAAGGCTTTTATCAAGAAAGGATGCTGTATTTTGTCAAATGACTTTTCTACACCTATTGAGAGGATGTGTTGTGAGTTCTTAACTAGAGGCTCATGGATGGGCTTGAGAGGGCCTGAGAACATTTGAAATCATCTTTGAAAAAGTACACATGTGTATACATGTATTTTCTGGGAAAAGGGTACATGGTATTCATCAGAATCCCTAAGAGCTCTGTGACCTAAAATGTTCAAGGACCCCTGCCTCTGCATTTTTGGGATCTTGTTCTTACTAAATAAGAAAAGCACCTGACATTATAACATCTTACAAAACATCCTTTCAGGGGCGCCTGGGTGGCTCAGTTGGTTGAGTGTCTGACTGTTGATTTTGGGTCAGGTCATAATGTTACAGTTCATGAGCTCAAGCCTCACATCGGGATCTATGCTGACGGCATGGAGACTGCTTGGGATTCTCTCCCTCCCTATGCCCCCTCCCCCTCTCTTAAAATAAACATTAAACAAACAAACAAACAAATGCTTTCAAATGCATGGAAAAACTATTTGAGCCAGAAACAATCAGGAGGGCTGCTATTCATCCCCCCTCCGCTAAACCACCTCCATCCCATGGACTCACTAAGCCTCACTCACTCTCTCCATATTCTCTGCTTTTCCCATAAATAAGGTCTGGTTAAAAAGTAGGTAAAAGCAGACAGTTTCTATGTTTTGACTTAAATCGAGGAATGTTAGCTATATCCCACTCTCACTCCATTCCTGGCCATGAGTGTGTTTCCTGGTTTATCTGGCTGCCTAAAATCATGTCATCAGAACCACAAGGGCCTTGAGAAATCAATTTGGTTAGTATGTCTAAGTGGGTGGACTCACTCCCCAAAAGATATCAGAATATTCAAGTGCTTGGAACATTTTAAAAATATTTAATATCATCATATTATTACATATATAAAAAAGAAATTAATTTTCTAATAAAGGCCATCAAAAGTAAAGCTTGAAAATATTTTTGTTTAGTGGGAATATATGGAAGATAAATTTAGCAGGGGTAGAAACAGATATTATAAGGCCTGAAGTTTATGTAATTTGGAGATCCTCCTTTAAAAAATAATATAAAATAAAAAGAATATAAAATTACAAATAAAGCAATCCCTATCAAAATAACCCCAGCAT
>NW_024416916.1:0-13336 GCF_014898765.1 Herpailurus yagouaroundi | reverse complement strand
TTCCTTGTTCCATGGATCTGCGCTAGGATGTCGGCACCGTCATGGAGCGGGGAGTCCAGGTCAGGGTCGGGTAGCAGCGAGGCCGGGTTTAGAGTTCGGGGAGGGGTGTATGTGGTCTGCAAGGGATTTAACAGGAGTCCCTGATAGTGGACCATCCGAGCATTGCCCATCCACCTATCGGGGGGCTGCTTGAGTACTCCTTCGATGGCGTGGGGTGTGGTGACATGTAACTCTTGACCCAGGGACAGCTTATCGGCATCTTTAACCATTAGGGCTGTAGCCGCTATTATCTGGAGACAAGGGGGCCATCCTGCGGCTACAGAGTCCAGTTTTTTTTTGTTTTTTTTTGTTTTTTGTTTTTTGTTTTTTGTTTTTTTTGAGAGATAGGCCACTGGTCTGGGCCACGGACCTAGATGCTGGGTTAGCACTGCCTTGGCTATGCCTTTATGCTCATCCACATATAAGTGGAAGGGCTTAGAGATATCGGGCAGTCCTAGAGCTGGGGCTGATAGGAGAGCTCTCTTTATCTGTTGGAATGCCTGCTCAGCTTCCACAGACCATTAAAATGATGGTTGGTTTTTAGAGACTGCGTAAAGGGGTTTGGCCATTTCAGCAAAACCTGGGATCCACAACCGGCAGAATCCCGCAGACCCCAGGAATTCCTGAGTTCTGGGTAAATAGGATGGGGGCCACTTTGGTTTGCCATGGCTCTGACCCCGAGCACAGTTGCTTCTTTTTGGGACAGTCACGAATCCAATGTCCTTTTTCTTTAGAGTAGGCGCATTGGTCTTTGTCTAGGGGGCGCCTAGGGGGGGCGAATTTTCTGCTTATCCTCTGGAGCGTCCCGATTATTATATACCCGCTGAGCAATGTGGAGTAAATCCTGGATCTGTTTTCCTTTTAAATCCTCTAATTTTTGGAGTTTCTTTTTGATGTCAGGGGCAGCCTGGTTTACAAAAGACAGATTTTCAGGGGCCTCAGGGTCCATGGGAGTGTACTGTCTAAAGGCTTCCATTAATCTTTCTAAAAAGTTGGCAGGGCTCTCTGTCTTACCTTGTATTACCGAGTACACCTTGGCCAAATTGGTGGGCTTGCGTGTTGCAGCCCGGAGACCCGCCATTAGAGTCTGGCGATAAATGAGCAGTCGTCCCCTACCTTCTGCCGCGTTGTAGTCCCAATTAGGCAGAGTCAGGGGAAATGCAGCATTAATGAGGTCAGGGTTAACAGTGGGTCGACCATCTTCCCCGGGGACCAGCTTCCACGCTTCAAGTTGAATTCTCTCCCTTTCTTCCGTGGTGAACAGGATTCGCAAAAGCTGTTGGCAGTCATCCCAGGTAGGCTGGTGGGTGAACATTATGCTCTCTAGGAGGGCTATAAGATCTCTAGGGTTATCAGAAAACCGAGCATTTTGGGTTTTTTAATTATATAGGTCACTGGTGGAGAAGGGCCAATACTGGAGTCGGGGATTGCCCGTTTCATCGGGGGGTCCTATTTCCCGCAGGGGTAGGGCTACAGTGGAGTCGGGGAGGCGAGAGCTTGGCTCACGCTGGGTGCACCCGTGAGTTTGGCCGGCTGGCCCTTCACAGTTGGCTTCATTTTCAATAGGGCTTGGCACGCTGCGGCCTGTAGCCTCCCTGGTTCTGGCACAGCTGCCGCTTCCCGCCCCCCCCCCCCAGGTTCCCCTTGAGGGGCAACCAGCGGGGCAACAGGTGGGGCGGCAGCTGCGGGCAGGGCCTGGGGTGCAAGGGGAGGGGGAAGATAGGGTGGAGGGTTTTCAACAAGATCTTGCAAGACAGGGATGTAGGGAACCTGGTCTGGGTGGCCCTGACCTTGGCAGCTATAGGCGAACAAAAAGTGCCCTCAGTAGGCCAGCCCACCCCGAAAGTGGGCCACTCAGACCGGCAGAAAGTGATGAGTCTCGACCGGCGGATGTCCAGGCGTAGGTTATGGCCTCTCTCCCTTCTTCCAGCCTGGACATCCTTGAAATTAGCTAGAAGAAGGGAGAGAGGTGTATTCTGGTTCTGTCCCATAGCCTGTAGAGGAAAAAATAAATGGGCCAAGTTAGTTTCTGTTCCGGAAGCGAGTTGGATATACCTGCAGGGGAGAGGAGACAAGTTAAATCGCAACCGCGGCGGCAAACAGAAAGTGCCTTGGAGAAGAGACCAGATACAGAAAGGGTGTCCGTAACCCGAACAAAGAGTTCTGATGGGCCAAAATATTGCCCCAGACGGGAGCCAGAGGACATCTCCTACTGGTCCTGACTGACTTCCCTATAGTGCGTCCGCCAGGGCTAGGTCAGTCACTGATACAGATCCCGTGCAGGAGAGCCAGAAACGAACAGACAACAGACACAGACACAGACACAGACAGAGCCAGCTCACTTACTGATTGGTCTCAGAAATGACCCGTTGACTTGGGGTCTGGTGGGTTTGGGGGGGGCTATCCCGGACGAGCCCCCAATGAAACGCCCAGAGTCTAAGAGACCCCCAAAAACGAACCACCAGGGTCCAGAGTCAAAGCTAAGCAGCAAGGGTCATTTATTGCAGGTTCGAACCTGGACCTCTGCGCACTCGTTGCCGGTGACGCCAAAAGGCCCCGAGAGAGGTTTTTACACCCCTTTTATAGACAGGTACAAACAAGTCATGGGGAAATCAGGAATTTTCCACAGTTACAGAGCTGCGATTGGTTGGTGTTTAAAGTTGGACACTTAGCAGTATTCGATTGGTTCCTGCCTTTAGGTCAGACCACAACCAGGGGTACGGGTATCACAATGATTGATCAGGAATACACGGATGTGCCAAGCAACAATGATGGATCAGGAATACACGGGCGCGCCAAGCAATTGTACAGAAGCGGAACAAGCTGGTTAGGCTTGGTTAGGTTTCAGTTTCCTGTAACTTAAGCTTTTAAGTTTCACTTTTCTCAAGCCTCTCAAAAGCAGACACAGAATTGAATACGAGAGAGGCCAATGTCTGGGAGGAGACAAGAGCCCCCCTGAACAGGGGTTTTGTCTCATCTATTTATTGAGCTCTCAAGGTTTTACACACGTGGTGAATGTGCAGAAGAAAATAATAAGATAGCGACCATTAATTGGTGTGTGTAAGAAGCAAAGGGTTTGGGGGGTGAGTGGCATTAGAAGTTGAGATTAAAGCACAATGATCTATTGGCACCAGATGCCAGATGGATAGTGTTTCTCTGTGGACAATACAGACAAGTAGCTGTTATCTCCAAAGTTCAAGATTACTGGAGCATGCTGCCTCAAGGCTAACAAGGCACTCTTTTCACTAGCTAACCTTGGGAACTTTTACCCTGTAGCAGCTTTTCATCTCGAACTGTTCTGGGACGCTTTCATCTGTGGAGGTGGCTTTCCACCCTAAGCCTTGTTAGCCCATTGGTGCAAGCATACAGAATTCATCAACTTATTTCCCACAGCTATAATAACTAAGAGTGTGTGGTATAAGCACAAGAATAGACAAACAGGCCAAAGGAACAAAGAGAAGGGTCCATGAACAGACTCACGAAGCACAGTCACCACATTGACAACAGTTGTGCCACTACAGTGCTCTGAGGGGAGGACAGTCTTTTAAAAACAAAACAAAATAAAACAAAAGTGGAGCTAGACTAATTGGATAACTACCCATTGGGGGAGAAATATTAACTTTGTCCCCTAACTTATGCCATACACAAAAATTAATTTCAGAAGTTTAAACTTATTGAAAATCACATATGAACAAAATCTTTATGACTCTGAGATAGGCAAAGATCTTGGAAACACACACAAAAAGCACTAACGATAAAGGGAAACATCGATACTTTGGACTTCATCAGAATAAGGACTTCCGTTCATCAAAAGACACATTTAGAGAGTCAAAAGATAAACCTCAGAATGGGAGAAAGGGGTCTGCAACACACATATCCCACGGATGTCTCATGTACAGAATATAATACTGTACCTCCTAAAATCCAGAAGGAAAAAAGGACAATGCAATGAAGCTTGGCACAATATTTGAACAGGACCTTTGCAAAACAGGACATCCAACTAACTGACCAATGAGCAAATAAAAAGCCATTCATCCTCGGTCACCAGGGATATGCACATTAAAAGCCCAGTGAGGTATCAGGAAACACCTACCAGAATAGCCAAGATAACTAACAATATCAAGGGTTGGTGAGGATATGAAGGAACTCTCCAATGCTGGTGGAAATGTAAATTGGTACCACCTGTTTGGAAGACCATTTGGCACTATCTATTAAAGCTTAACGTGTACGTTCTCTATAACCCAGCAATACCATCTGTATTAATGGTCTATTCGTAACAAAGTATGCATAAACTCAACAACTTAAAAACAATGTCTATTTATTAGCTCACAGTCCTGTAGGTCAGCAGTCCATGTGTGGCCTGCCTTTGTTTTCTCCTCAGTGTACACAGGGTGAAATCAGGTGTTGGGCAGGCTGTGTTTCTTTGTGGAGGCTCTGAGGAGTCCACTTTGAAGCTCATTTGGGTTATTGGCAGAATTCAGTCCCACTCCCAGCCCCTAGAGGCTGCTGGCAGTTCCTTTCAGGGTTCCATGGACCTCTCCATTACCCTCTCATGCTTGAGCCTCTCAGGAGGGGCCCCATTCAAGGGTTCACCTGATTAGGCCTGGCCCACCCAGGGTGACCTCCTTACTTGAAGGCCCACTGATTTGGGACCTCAATACATCTGAAAATCTCTTTTCCCATGTAATGTAACATAATCACAGGAGTGGTAGCAGATCGTATGTTGCAGACTATGAATCTGGTGTTCTCTCCTGTCCAGCAAGAGAGTGGACACAGAATCAAATACAAGAGAGGCTAATGTCCAGGAGGAGACAAGAGCTCCGAACAGGGGTTTCATATCCGTATTTATTAGGCTCGCAAGATATTACCCATGTGGTGAACATGAAGAAAACATTCAGATAGCAATCATTAACTTGTGTAAGAAACAAAGGGTCTGGAAGGCAAGTGGTGTTTGTGATCAGGGTACATTAGCATATTGGTGCCAGATGGAAAGTAATTTCCTGCAGGTGATATAACAAGATACTCATGATCCCATTACAGTATCTCGGTAGCTAACCTCGGGTGATTTCACCCTGTGGTGGCGGCTTTCTGCCCCAAGTTTTTTTCTAACCCATTTATGTAAGTAGAACCTATTTCCCCACAATCATATTCGTGGGCTCCTCTTACACTGAACGGGAGGGGATTATACAAGGTTGAGGTCATTAGGAGTCATCTTAGAATTTTCCCTACCACAGTATGCCCTCTGGCCCCTAGTGATCCAGTCTGTCCTACACACAAAATGCATTCACTCCATCCTACTAAGTCTCCAAATTTCTCATGGATTATGGCAACAGCTCAAGTCCAAGAGCTCATCAAAATTGCACAGCTCAGAGTCCAGAATCTCATCATCCTACTCATCTAAATCAGGTATGGATGAGGTTCCTGGGTGTAACCCATGCAGTACAAGTCCTGGGGAACCATCACTCTCCAACTGGGGACTGGTGGCACTAAAGTGACAAGCTATCTTCCCCAACACACAATGGTGGGATGGGGAATAGGGTAACAGCTAGAACATTCTGGTCTGAAAAGGTGGGGCAGGGTACAGGAAGGCAGAAAGGAGTTAGAGTCCCAAAGCAGTTTGGAAATCCAGCTGTGAGAACAACAGCCAGAATTCTTTGATAAAGCTTCAAAGCCTGGAATAATCCTTGGTTTTTAATTTCCAGATCTGCACTAACACTCCGCACAAGGCAATCTACGTTTTTTGTTTTTGTTTTTTTCTATTATGCTACTGAAATCCTGCTGCCTCCAACCTCTCCTTAGCCATATGTCCAAGATTGTCATTTATATTTTCTTCTTTCCACATAACCACAGGCAACAATCGTGTTAAGCTTTCTGCCACTACATAGCAGGGATCCCCCTTCTTCCAGTTTCCAATAACATGTCCCTCACTTCCTTCTGATATAGCCCTCACCAGCCATGTCCTTAAAGTTCAGATTTCTACTAACAGTCTGTCTGAGGCAATCAGGGCTTTGTCTAAGGCGACTTAGGCTTTCCCTGGCATGCACCTCAAAACTCCCCCAGCCTTTGCCCACTGCCCGGTTCCAAAGCCACGCCTGCATTTTTAGCTGTTTGCAATGGCAGCACTCCGCATTCAGGTACCAAAATCTATATTAGCTTTCTCTTGGTGTGGAAAAAAAAATAAATAAATAAACTTCCTTCTTAACAGCTTAAAACCACCCCTGTTAATTAGCTCACAGTTGTGCAGGTCAGAAGTCTGTGCCCAGTGTGACTGGCTCCCTTGCTCAGGGTCCCACAGCGTGTGATGGTGGTGGACTTGCTGTGTCCCTTTCTGGAGGCTCTCCAGAAGAGTCTCTTCCAAACACATCCATGTTGTCAGCCAAATTTAGTAACAGGCTGCTGGAGGACTGAGGCCCCGTTCCCTCGCTGGCTGTCACCTGGGGACAGCACTCCTCTCCTAGAGGCTGCCTGCAAGTACTTGCAAGTGGCCCCCTGCAAGTACTCTCTCAGGCCTCGAATCTCTCTTTTAGGAGGGGCTTAGGCCCTTGTTAGTGTTCCCCTGATTAGGTCTGGCCCACCCCAAACAATCTCCTATCTTAAGGGCAACTGATCTGTGACCTTAATTGTATCTGCACAATCCATTTTGCTATATAATTTAACATAATCATGAGAGTGAGATCTCATTGTGTCCATAGGTTCCATCCTTGTGCAAAGACAAGGGTCACTGGGCACCATCATGGAATTCTGGCTACCGCACAATCCATGTATATATCAAACCGAAATGCAAACATGTTCTCTAAAACACATGAATGAAAACATCCGCAGCATCATTATTTTGAGGATAGTCATGAAGTGGAAACAATCTGAGCATCCTATCAACAGCTGAATGAACAAATACAGTGTGGTACATTTATAGCATAGGATACCATACAGACATGAAACTAGCAAATATCCCTACATGCAACATGAGGAGATCTCAATATCAGAACACTGAGCACAGGAAGCCAGGCATAAAAAGGCACATGACTGATATTTGCATTTGTAGAAAGTTTAAAAACAGACCACCACGGCCACCACCACCACCACCCTTATGGTGGCATAGGTCGGAAGAGTGGTTAAACTGTTAGGTGTAATGACTAAATAAGGACGTAGTATAGATTTCTGAGGCACCAGTAATGTTGTAGAGATTGTTGTAGAGATCTTGATCTTGGTGATGGTTCCATGCATGTATTCACTTCATGAAACGTCATCAAATTGCTGTGATGTATGATTTGTGTTCTTTTCTCTTTGTATGTTCAATAAAAGAAAATCTACCAGAAACAGAGGCCGGGGGGGGGGGGGGATACATGTATAAAATGCAAAAAGAATGGATGGAAACACGCTTCTGAATCAAAATCCCTTATTGAAAGTCTAAAATCTCAAAGGCTATGAAAGCCAGAGTTATTTTTCCTGTCTCATATGCACATGAAACATGACCTGAACTGACAGGAGGCTGTTTTTAGTCTTTATTTATCCTTCTTGGCATGAATATTTGTGTTTCTCTGCAGAAATATTGTTTTGTTAGATTCACCGGTGCTATTCTGGACCCCACTATCGTTCTTATGTAAAGTATGGCATATGAATTCCGAAACATCTGGTCCCAAGGGTTTCAGTTATGGGATTGTGGATGGGCAGTAATAAAGGCTTTTAACGTAATTTTCACAGCTGAAGACAGACCAAGTAAACAAGACCTAATAAAGACCATAGATGGTCAGAGATGGACTGAATTTCTTGAGTTCCCCCCCCTCCCCCAGCATTTTAGATGATAGGTGTTTTTCTCCTTTGGCCTGTTGATGTGATAGATTATCAAAATACTAAAATATTTCTCAATATTACAGCAGCATCTCCTCACAAGGGAAACTACCAGGATGTGACAGATTTTCTATATACCAATAAAATCTACATACTTGAAATTGATGGATAAAAACATTAAATCTATGCTCCTAACTGAAATGCATCCACATTTGTGTGTGTACGCCCATGCTTGTGTGTGTACATGGGCCTGTGGGCTTGTGTACATGTACTCTTTTCCAGGTTTGGGAGTCAGGGTTTAGGCTCTCTTCATTAAATACATTTGGAAGATTTCTATCTTTGTTTCTAGCTTCTAAACCAATTTAGTAAGGCTTAGGAATTTGTGATTTCTGAAGAGAACTGGATGATGGTATTCATATCTCCTTGTACTTGTCTCAGGAAAATTTGGCTCCCAAACCTAGCTGAAAACAATAGCACCATTTTTCTGATAAAGCCGTGACTCTTCCAAAATGTGCATTCTGGGATAGGCAGAGAAGTATTCCACACAGGACATCATTGCTGATATCAGACAGACTTGGGACACTGTGGTCCAAGATCCATGACTTACTTAGTGTACGAGTTTTCAGCAAGTTACTTAATCTCTTCTAGCCTTAGTTTCTTTGTTTGTGAAACGAGACTATAGTCCCCCCTCTTTCATTGCTTCCCCACGAGTTAGGACAGGGCAATTTTCACATTATTACCCCAGCCAATTAGTGTGCAAACGTGTTGTGATCATGAGTAATACATGCATATTAGTTAACAAATAGTGACCGCTGCCATCAACTAGCGAGGGATGTGGTTTTAAGAATTATACATATTTGGAGGTGTCTATTTATTCAACCTTCTTGAAATCATGCCATATAAATACAAGAATTTCCTTGTGTTCTTCTAATGCAAAATTTCTATAGACTATTTCTACATAAAATGCATCACCTATTTTGTAATTTTCTCAAAACACAAGTGCACACGCGCGCGTGTGTGTACACAGAGAGATTTGAAAGGTTAAATTAATACTAGTATCGAGTGAAAGCAGAAATCACTTGATTCTAAATCCAACCCCTCCACACCTCCCTCACCCTGTTCCCCATCATTCTTCCCACCACAAATACCGCACTTTTCCTACTGGCTCTCTAAGACCACTACTTTCAACTTGCATCTGCTTCTCTTGGTACTTACCATGATATTTGCAAGTCAGAGGCTTATAATGACTGTGCTATGTTTCAAAAATGGCCACAAATGAGACTTCTGGTTTCAGCTCCAACATACAAAACAGGGTAGAAATCACTAATCCCTCCTTAAAACAAGTAAACACTGGAAAAGCTAAATCAACCTAATTTTTCAACTCATCTGAGAACTGAGGTGGCAGGGCAAACCACCACATCAAATCTTGAGAGAGTGTTGAATTCAGAGTGTCAACACTGATATCTGCTTTTCTGGATCAGAATCCTCTGCAGTCATGAACTGGTAAGGGTGCTTAAATGGTAAATAAGTTGAATTGCTTGAAGTGGAGTATGGACTAGCAGGAGAGTGAGAATCTGCTTCCCCTACCACAACTCTACCCTGCTCCCACCCCCACTCCAGCCCCTGAAGTCTTAGGGGCCAGCCACATGTTCATGGTCTTTCACTCTAGGGAATGGATTTTCACGGTGAAGTTCCAAGAAAGGTGCCCTAGTGTGTCTGGCTGGGAGACAGGAAGAGTAATCATTGTCAAAATACCCCCAGGGTCTTCTCCATGACAAAGGCCTACTCTCCAGGGAAAAGACTTTGCTAGAGCTTCATCCTAGGCAGAGGATGGATATCCCTCCCACACAGAACCCTCTCCTTGCTTCCTGTCTCACCTAAGGGAAACAGAACAGCTAATAGGGGGTCAAGTCTTCCAGGAACTAACTTGAGAATCCGGCAGCCAGGGAAAGGCTAGAGGGCATGAGAGAAGGCAATACCACTGGAGAAACACCTGTGAAGGCTGCAGCCCAGAGACACAGCCCCACTAAAAGACAAGAGATTTAATCATGAAGCTATAGACTCACCTCTCTCTCCCCGCGCCTTACTACCACATCAGTGGGGTTCCCGAGAAATAACCATGGATTATAGCTTGAAAGCACTGCAAAACCACAGATTCTCTGTGAGCAGAAGTGATTTGGGAAGCCCAAATTCAGGAGAGGAGACCAACAGAAGGACACTAGAGGAACTGGAAGCTTCTAGCACTTATAGCTACAGCAAATATAAAACACAGCCTTGGTCCTAGCCAGATTAACACAAATATTCACACTAAATGCCTATTGACATCAGGTCCTATTGCCCAGAAGAACATGTCTGGCTTTCAACAAAAAATCGCAAAGTATGACAAAATTTAAGAGAATGAAGAGACAAAGCAAGCATCAGAGCCAGTCTCTGATATGACACACATGTTGGAATTGTCAAATGGGGAATTTAAAATAACTAGGATTTAATTTGTCAAGGGCTCTGATGGAAAAATAGGCAACATGCAAAAGCCGATGGGTAATGTAAGCAGAGAGATGGAAATTCTGAGAAAGAATTAAGAGGGAATACTAGAAAATAAAAACACAGTGACAGAAATGAGGGCTTGTCAGTAGACTCAGCACGATGGGGAAAAGAATCAGTGAGCTTGAAGGTAGGTCATAGGTCAATAAAACTTTTTCCAAATGGAAATGCTAAGATGTAAAAACAGAAAAAGAAAAAAAAACCATAACTGAACATCCTGCCATGTGAAATTGGAAAGAGTCTGACACATTTTTTTAAAGTTCATTTATTTATTTTGAAAGAGAGAGTGTGTGTGAGAGAGCAAGCAAGGGAGGGGCAGAGAGAAAATACCAAGCAGGCTCCGCACTGTCAGCCCAGAGCCAGCTGTGGGGCTGGAACTCAAGGAGAGTGGGATCATGAGATCATGACCTGAGCCAAAACCCAGAGCTGGACGCTTAACTGACTGAGCTAGCCAGGCACCCCTAAGAGTTTGACATATTAATCCAAATTCCAATAAAGGGGAAAAAATAGAGGTGACAGAGAAGAAGGAAAATTGGAAGTAATAAGGCCCAAGAACTGCCCAAAGAAATGACAGGCACCAAACCATAGATTCAGGAATCTCAGTAAATACCAAGCAGCATATGTGCTAAGTACACACGGGCACACGCATCTAGACTTGTCAGGTTCAAACTGTATAAAACAAAGAACAAAGAAAATGTTGAAAGAACAAACTAGAGGAGGAAAGCCACTTACCTACAGAGGCATGTGAATAAGAATTACAGCTGACTTCTCATCAAAACCCATGCAAAGAATGGGTAGAGTGAAATGAAATATTTCAGGTGCTGAATGAAAAGGAAAACCACCTACCTAGAAATCTATTACCAGTAAAATATGAACAAAAGGCAAAGACTTTCTTATACAAACAAACAAACAAACAAACAAAAAGTTGAGCAACTCCGTTTCCAGGAAACCTGCCTCACAAGGTTAAGAGACGTTCTTCAGGCAGAAGGAGAATAATATGGGTCGGAATAGTGGGTCTACCTAACGAAAGGAAGAGGCTCATGAAGTAAACTGGAGATAAAATAACATATTTTATGATTATTCTTGTGTCATCTAAAAGACGACTGTTCTCTGAAACAGGATAGCACAATGTACTGAGTGATCATGGTGCATGGATAGGAGGATTGCAAGCAATGGGAGGGAGGAATTAGGAATACTCTGTTAGAAGGTACCTGCCACTACTAATGCATAGCGTTATTTGAAGGTGCACTTAGCTTAGTAAAAGTGTATACTGTAAACTCTAGGGCAACCACTGAAAACGATTTGAAAAGCAGTATCAGCAATATGCTAAAAGAGGGGATAACAGAACCCTATAAAAAGCACTGGTAAATCTAAACAAGGCAGAAACAGAGGGGCACAGAGAAACAAAGTACAAATGCAGTGATTAGAAAACAGGTACAAATACCAATCTGATTATATCAGTAATCACTCTAAATGAGAATGGCCTAAGTACACCCATTAAAGACAGAGACTTTCAGAGTGGACAAAAGAAAAGACCCAACAGTAAGTTGCCTACAAGAACCTCACACTCAACACAAAGACTCAGATAACTTAACAGTAAAGGCATAGGAAAATAGTGTTTACCCTGCTAACACTAATCCAAAGCAAGATGCAGGAGCTACATTAATTTCAGACAAAGCAGACATCAGAACAAGGAAAACTGCCAGGGAGAAAGAGGAGTATTCCAAAATGATCAAGGAGTCATTCCTCCTAGAGGACATAACAATCCTAAGTGCGTAAGCCCCTAACAACAACGTTAAACAGCGTCAAAACATAGGAGGCAAAACCTGATAAAAGTTCAAGGAGAAATACACAAATCCTTGATCGCAGTGGGAGATTTCAACACCCCTCTGTCATTAATTGACAAATCAAGCAGGCAGTCAAGAAGATGTTCAAAAGATATCGATAACCCAAATGGCATTATCCATCAACACAATCTACCTGACTTGTATAGAACACTCCATTCAACAACACTGGAATCCATAGCCTCTCAAGCTCATGGGGAACATTCACAAAGATAGACCATATGTGGGGACAGAAAACACACCTTTACAAACATAAAGTAATAGGAGTCACACAAAGTAAGTTCTCAATCCACAATGGAATTAAGCTAGAAATCAACAACAAAAAATTACATGGATAAGCAGCCTATGTTTTGAAAGAAAACAAAAAAACTTGGAATCGACACATGGATGAAAGGAGGTGACTCTGGAGAAACTTCAAGACATTCTGAACTAAATTAAAATGAAAATAAAACTTACCAAATTATTGTGATACAGCAATAGCGTTCCTTAGAGGGAAATTAAATTTAGAGCATCCACGCACATACTGGAGAAGAACAACAATCTAAAATCAATAACCTTAGGAAGGTCGGAAAAGAGACCTACTTAAGACTAAACAGAAGGAAATACATCATAAAAATCAAAGCAGAAAACAATGAAATTGAAAGCAGGAAAAACAATGTGAAAATCAGTGACACCAAACGCTTGTTCTTTGAAAAGACTAATAAAAGAGGCCAAGGAGAGAGAGAGAGAGAGAGAGAGAGAGAGAGAGAGAGAGAAGACAACAACTTACCGATATCTGAAAGGAAAGAATGGACATCACTGCTGATCTTGTGGGGACTGAAAGGATAATAAAGGAAGACCATTGGCAGTTCTGTGCCTGCAAATTTGACCCATTAGAGGAAATGGCCAGATTCCTTGAAAGACAATAACTACCAAATCTCACGCAGAAAAACAGATAACCTGAACAGTTCTATATTTGTGGCCTGGGCCCGCACTTTTTCCTTGGTGAATTCAAAACAAACATTTAAAGAAAAAATGATTCCAATTTGCCACTATCTCTTCCAGGAAATAGAAGCAGAAGGATGCTTCCTAACTCATTCTCTGAGGTCAGCATTTCCCCTGAGAGCAAGACAGACAAAGACATT
>NW_024416915.1:0-3583 GCF_014898765.1 Herpailurus yagouaroundi | reverse complement strand
AACTCACGGACCGCGAGATCGTGACCTGGCTGAAGTCGGACGCTTAACCGACTGCGCCACCCAGGCGCCCCTTCTATTTCTTATTTTAAATGGAATCCAACAGAAAAATGGGATTTATATTTTCCTGTACGGCTGGGGCACTGCTCTGTTGGAACTGGCCCCGCGTGACCTTTCAAAAATATTTTACTCCTGTGCAGGCTGGGTGAGCATACCTGCCTTCTAAAGGTAGTTTACTCTTTGGCTTCCAACGCACGATGATTTCGGTGAAGCTCTGGCATGAACAAAGTGACAACCCTGCATGGAGTTTCAATCCACTGCATTAGAGAGCTTACTGGGGGAGTAAAGACGAAAATCTCGCCAAGTTCTGGGTTGGAGACGGGTTACTGCACTGGAGGCCTCGCCAGCATCCGTGTTTCCCCCTCTCCTCATGGTAACCCCCCTAAGGGATGTTTCCCAGCCCCTGCCTTTGCTTGAGGTCATGTGACTGAGTTCCAGCCAATGGAATACAGCTGATAGTGGTTGTGTGCCTCTCCTAGGCGTGTGCCAGGATTACCTCCAATCCACAATCCTCCAATCTCTCTCCCCCTTCTACATCAACCTTGGGGGCTACTTATTAAAGATGGCAGCCTCACAGGATGGAAGAAGCCCCCATCCCCGAGGCAACATTTGTAAGGGAGCCATCTAACCTGCAATGGATTGTGATCTACGTGAGAGATAAACTATTGCTGTGCCGTCATTCAAATCTTGCAGTTGTTAGAACTAGCATTACTTGCTCTGACTACCGTAGAAGCTGCTATCTTGAAATGGGAGGCCACGGTAATAAAAACATAAATACGTGGCCTGGCTTAGCAATTGGGTAGCAGGATGTGAGGAACTTGATATTAGAGGCCGAAAATACAAAAATCTTTAGGGCCTTATCTAATCCGTTGAAGACCTTAACAGGAAAACAAAACAAAACAAAACAAAACAACAACAAAAAAGACTGACCTCCCCAGAGAAAGAGGGAATTCCGTCAGCAGACTGCCTTTGGACTTGAGCTGCAACGTTAATTCTTCCCTGGGTCTCCAGCCTACCGGCTTATTGGTTCTGTTTCCTTGGAGAACTCTGACAAACACAGTGTTAGGTCTGCAAAAGTTTGAAGAGAATGCAAGTTTTGAAAGAGTAATTATCTTGGCAACTAAGATGAAAGTAGCAATTTTAGCAAGCATTGTGAGTTACAGCTACATCCTGAGAAGGAAAAGTGGAAGCAAGGTCCTAATGCTGGAGAAGAACAGGCTGCGAGAAGAAAGGATCAAAAGCACAGAGGGAGGAATCGAACTTTGGGAGAAAGAGATGTTTTGTGCCTGAAGCAGAAGAGAGAAAGGATGGTCTGGGGGGCTCCCTAGGAGGTTCCGTTCTGAGCAAATCATAGCACTGCTCACAAACTGAGGTGGGACTTTGTACCTTCATTAATACACGGAGAGTTCCGTCACTAGTGTTTCTTTTTTCTTTTTTCTTTTTTTTCCCTCTAAATGACATCTGTTCTATAGCTACTTCCTTTGGCTTTCAGCAGAGTATGGCTTAAGTGCCACAGTCAAATGTCCTCACCCCCTCCCCAGCCCACACACAAGTTAAAAAC
The DNA here is from genome assembly GCF_014898765.1 of Herpailurus yagouaroundi. Lineage (NCBI taxonomy): Eukaryota > Metazoa > Chordata > Mammalia > Carnivora > Felidae > Herpailurus > Herpailurus yagouaroundi. The sequence goes on along the minus strand of NW_024416915.1, from coordinate 1,965 downwards.
AGTATTAAGCATTTCTCCCTATCCCATCCCGCCCCCCCCCTTTGCTGTCTCTGCCTCTGTGCTGAAGTCCCAGCCTGAGCCCCATCCTGATAACACCCCCCCCCCCCCCCGCCCCATTCTGGTCTGGGTGGGGATTTTGTTTCAGTTGACCCTGGGTCTATCCCTCTGGCTGTTGGTAGGAAATGCCTGAAATTGCAGCTGAAAGGCTTTCACCCAAAGGCTAGTGTGATCTCTTAGGAAATCCCTGTCTCCTCCCTTCTTGATCTGTGATCATCCTTTATTCTCATCATTCTGCCTTCCCTCTGAACTATTTTGGAGCTTTGACCCCTTGTGCCTCCAACTCATCTCCAGCTCTTTCCTGCCACTCCACAGAGCTAGGTCCCCTCTCCCCTAGAGTCCTTTTGGAACTGGAGTTCATCCTCTGAACCTCTTCAGGGCTGGGGTCCAGCTCTGCTCACCCAGGGCCGATCTGCCACCAGACACGGACATATTTCATTTCTTTGCTGATTCATTTGCACATCATAGCAATACCACAGGGTATGTACATCCTCCAAATCCAAAAGGGCAGGGACAGGGGTTGGGGGGGGGGCACTCCCTCACATCAGGGATAGGCCCTTTTTGTCACCAAACATCTTGGATCAAGCCAATTGAGAAAGCATGGAGAAAACCAAAGGTCATTTGCTTGTTCTTTCTGTCAATAAATATTTGAATACCTTCTATGAGAGGCAGTGTGATGGACTGAAGCTATACACACAGGCACTGGATTTAGCCTGCCCGGGTTCGGCTTTCAAGATCTCCACTTACTAGCTACATGACAGGAAGCACATTGTTAAATCTCTCCTTGCCTCAGTTAACCTCCGCTAAAAAATGTGGACAACAATTGTGCTTATCTCATAAGGCTGCTGCGAGGATTAAATAAATTAATACACAGGTAGCCTAGGTAAGGATTCCTTTGATGGGACTATCTCCCTGGTATTTACCAAGCAATTCTCCTGACCCAGGCCACAACGCCAGCAGACAGGAGGTAGACTCGGAATCCAGGTTCAAGGAGGACATTGTGACTGCTGCCAGGGAGGCAACATCCTCTCTGAACCTCAGTCTCTGCGTCTGTAAGATGGGCAGCATGGGACCTGGCTCCCTCGCTGGAGGCTGTGGTGAGGTTGTCTTGAGACCATTGAGAGAACGTGCTTTACAAACTGAAACTTGCCTTGACCAGGTAGAGCAGATTAGAGATGGCTGATTGGCTTTCTGATCCGCTGGGATTGTGAATTGGCTTTCTGATTGGCTGGCCCCCCTCAGCTCCTGGCTTAGAGGAAAGTTCTTGCGCTTTGGCCATACCTACTTTACTCCAAGGGCCAAGCTGGGGTGGGCATGGAAGTGTGGGGATGTGGGAAGAGGCCGGGCAGGGTTGCCCCCGCTCTGTGGTCCCCTCTCTGCCTGCACTGTCCTGTTATAACTTTCATCACACCTCAGCCCCCTCACTTGTCGAATTGTTGGCTTTCGTCACCAGATGCAACCTCTTGGGTACAGGGCTGGTGTGAAGTATTCCGCACACTCCCAGAGTTTGGGGCGGAACCTGGTGTGCGGTAGGTAGGGATCCATTCATGAAGAATGACAAGTGAGGATCCCAGGTGGGAGCCTAGGAGGAGAGTCACAACTCCCTGCTAGAGGTCAGTTCCCCTCCGATGGACGTCACTGTTTATACCAGAGGCCCCTCCACGAACAAAATCACAGAATTTGGGAGCGCCTGGGGGCCCAGCTCCCTCCGGCAGAACACGGAGGTTTGGAGACACGAAGTGGCTGCTGAGTCATTCGCCCAGCGTGGCGGGGCTGGGGACCAACCTCGCGGGGTCTTCCCGGGACCGAGGGGCTGCGGGGGAGGGGGGCGGAATTTCAGTGCTAAGGCGGGGACAGTCCCAGGCAAACCGGGGCAGGAGGGGCTGGGGCAGCAACCCGGGGAGTCTG
>NW_024416914.1:0-1302 GCF_014898765.1 Herpailurus yagouaroundi | reverse complement strand
TTTCCAGAGTGGCTGCACCAATTTGCATTCCCACCAACAGTGCAAGAGGGTTCCCGTTTCTCCACATCCTCGCCAGCCTCTATAGTCTCCTGATTTGTTCATTTTGGCCACTCTGGCGATCAACCACTAAAATTTTAAGATACTGTATGATTCCATTTATATTAAGTTCTAGGTCAATGGCTCTAGAATGATAAAACAGATCAGTAGTTGCCTGAAGACAAGAGCAGGGCTTGGCACCATAAGAGAAGGAGGATTACCAAGGGGACCAAGGAGCATTGGGGATGTTATGAATGTTTGTGAACTTGACTGTGGTGATGGCCCCATGGTGTGTGCATATGTTGGCTCTTAGCCCTACACTTCCATTACGTGCAGTTTATTGTACCTCATAAATATTGTTAACAAATTTAAAAATGGGAATTCTGCCACTGCTTTTGTATTAGTTGAGGCACAAAGGATTAAGACTTAGGAAGTTAACTTAACCCACATTTACAAGAGAGGTATCAGACCATTTATACCAAATTGTTTTAGCTGTGACCTAAACCTGTCTGGAAACTTTACATTAGTCACTTTGAGAGTGTATAGAGGAGGCTTGAGGATTGATCATGAGAAATTGATGAGTGAGGGATTCTTTAGAATGAGGGAGCTGTTAGCTCTGCTAGTATTTTTTTTGTTTCCTATCCCATATGGTGGGGAAATACTTCAAGGTTACCGTAAACTAGTGAGCAAATAAGGACCTTTAGAAAACCCCTTAAAGACCTGGCCTAAGAGCTCTGGAAGTGGGGGCAGGCAGAGACAAGTGCCTGATTTGTTTATCACAAAAGGCTGAAGCTGAGAGTCCAGCCAGTTGCCTGACAGCAGAGCAAGGGAGGAAGGCCGTAGTGAATGTGAGCTGAGTACCAAAAATACCAGGGAGGTACCTATTTTGTTTTGACCAGATGTGGGCTACATAGAAAGAAAGCTGGTGGTGACTTGTGCAGGAAAGAATTCTGATGACACAGATCACCTGGAGTATGACATGATCCCAGTAGATAGTTTCCTGTAGGGTGGATTACCATGAATTCAGAAATGAAGCAAGAATGTTCATAGCCAGATGAAGGAGGCAATACCTATTCTAGCATACTGAAATTAGAGACCATATCATGGAAATCAGTGTGGAACCCACAAAAAACATCTTGAAGAGGGAAAGTCAACAATAGTCATTTGCCGCATCAGGGCACCAAAGTGAGAGTACAACTGTATAAATTGTGCATTTATTCCTCTTCTTTTTCTTTACCCACCATAACCTGGAAGAAATAGTGGCAA
>NW_024416913.1:0-7808 GCF_014898765.1 Herpailurus yagouaroundi | reverse complement strand
ATGTACCCCAATGTTTATACCAGCACTATCAACAATAGCCAAATTATGGAAAGAGCCCAAATATACATCAACTGGTGAATAGATAAAGAAGATATGGTTTATATATACAATGGAATACTACTTGGCAATGAGAAAGAATGAAATCTTGCCATTTGCAACAATGTGGATGGAACTGGAGGGTATTTTGCTAAGTGAAATAAGTCAGTCAGAGAAAGACCGATATCATATGTTTTCACTCATACATGGAATTTGAGAAACTTAACCGAAAACCATGGAGGAAAATAGTTTCAAACAGAGAAGGAGGCAAGCCGTTAGAGACTCTTAAATACATAGAACAAATTGAGGATAGATGGGGGGATAGGGAAGAGGGGGGAATTGGTGATGGGCTTTGAGAGGGCACTTGTTGGGATGAGCACTGGGTGTTGTATGAACATAATGAATCATGGGAATCTTACTCCCAAAACCAAAAGCACACTGTACACACCATATGTTAACTAACTTGACAATAAATTATATTTAAAAAATAAAAATAATAATAGCTCATTCTAGTTGTTAAAAATTTATAAAATACAAAAAATAGAGATGTAAATAAATATCATAGGAAATTTGAAAAAAAATTAGGGGCAGAGATCATTCTAGATCCCACTGAAATTGAGTGTTGTATAATCTTATCCAAAGTTATTACATTTTATGTTCTTGATTCATGCCAACTTCACCCAACAATTTTAATACATTAGCTTTTTTTTATAAGAACTTATTTTAAAATTTCAAACTTAGAAACACTGGTTTACTATAGGTAAGTGCATTTCAAACCATTTTCAGTTGTGAACATGCTTAAAAAGAAAAAAGATTATCAACAGAGGAAATGAATATCCTGCATAATAAAGTTAAAAAACCAAATCTGCCATTTATTAGCTATGAGTTTTTGGATAATTTACTCAACATCTCTGGTTCTCAATGTCTTCATCTATGAAGTGGGAATAGTAGACACCTCGGGTTATGGTGAAGATTAAATTAGATAATCCATGTGAAGTGCATAGCAATTTCTGACACACAGTAAACACTCTAAATAATGATAGCCTATGGCAGAAAAGAATATCTCTAGACAAAAGTCATCCTTCTGCATTCTGCAATTTTCAGAATAAATGTAATTACATCCCTTATACCCGTTCTTCTTTTTTCTTAATGTAGGCATTTATTGCTATAAGCTTCATTCTTAGAACTGCTTTTGTTTCATCCCCTAAGATTTGGATGTTATGCTTCCACAGCAATGGCTATTGGTTACCTCAGTGACAAAATCTGCCCATGTCCTCTGTGGCTGCTGAGGCCCATGCTGACAAACACTAGGAAGCCCTTTGCTGTGTGTGAAAGGTTCAGAATCTGTGACTTCTGTGGGGGCTGGTGAGGTGCTCAGGGGCAAAGGTTGCAGGGGGTGTCTGCAGAGCAGGCCACCAGCAATCAGGGTGGTACCCCCTCCATGGCTGATGCGGATAGTTCCTGCCCTTGTTCACAGTTCCTCACTGTCTTCAGACATCTCAGCTAAGTCAATCTCCTCAGCAATCCTTTCTGTGCAGTTACTGATTTTTGCTCAACTGCATTGCTGTAGATTAATTGTTCTTGTATTATTTCCCTGATTTCATAAAATTGTTTATCTGTGTTTTCTTGAAGCTCTCTGAGCACCTTTAGGACAACTTTTTTGAATGTTTTGTCACATAATTCATGGATCTAAATTTCTATAGAGTCACTTATTGGCAGCTTATTGCCTTCGTTTAGTGGTGTCATGTTTCCCTGTTTCTTCCTGATCCCTGTAGCCTTACACATGTGTCTGTTAGATACAAGTAGACATGAGCAGTGGTGGAATGCCCTGAGGCAGAGTCCCAAGTCCTTGAGGAAAGAATGATGGAGACTTGAGCAGAAGGCAAGTATGGTGATAAATAAGCTGCACATTAAAAGCCGGGGGGCACAAAATCCTGACCTTGACACTTCCAAGACTTTGGGCTTGACGGATCAAGAGCCACAGGTGTGAAACATGCCCTCTCCTCTTCCACCTTTGCCCCAGGGTAACCCCTAGGCTCATTATAATGCATTTGCATTGCAGGTACAGAACCCCCCAACCCCTTCACTTCCTCCCCTGCCAACCATGGAGAAAGGCTGCCATGACAGTTCTGATACAAACCTTATAGGGTCAAAAACTCCCCCTCCCAAACTGTGGGAGGAGTTTCTCAAATGATTAGAGGCAGACTCCATTAGAGACCACACACTGTACTCACAGCTCCTACCAGTCCAGAGAGACCCAATAATAAACAATCCCAAAACAACTGAGGGTCCAGTTCCACCTTGCAGAACCTGCCTGCTATCCCACCTTGAGAGTGTACTTTCATTTTAGTAAAATCTAGTACAGTGATACAGGACACCAAGTGCAGAGGTATGTGGTGGCTCCAGGTTGAAGGGTGTCTGGTGACTTGTTGGCTCAGGCATCTGGAGTCCACAACATGGACAATTGCAGGATCCTTGGTGAGAGCTGTAGGGGGGGCTCACAGTAGATACACAGGCTATTGGGGTCTTCAGCAACACCTTCAGGTCCAGATCAGGGCCGTCTGCAATGGTGGCCAGAGATGGTTTGGGGCACACACTTGGCTGTGGGAGCTGGCTGCTGATGTATGGTGGTGGTGGTCAGCTGCCATAATAAGGGCTGAGCCCAACTGCGAGTACATAAGCAGCTGCTGGGACATAGGCTGTCCATGTGCACTTGAGTCAGAGCCAGTGATGTGCAGGTGCCTGGGTACAGGGGCTAGCAGCAGGACTACGTAGCAATGAAGACCAGTGACAATAGGGAAACAGGCTCAGAAGCAGCTGTGGGCTACTTGACTTCCCACTTGCAATTGTATGGCTGTAGATGCTAGCCTCCTGCCTGCACACGATGGTCCAGTCAGCATATTGCACATGTACAGCTGCAGAGGCTGGGGCTTCTCTTTAGGTATGGATCCTAGGCTCCAGCAAAAGGTGGGAAGAGACAAGTAGGGAGGGACTCAGGCAGCTAGCATCTGCTAATGCAAAAACCTGTGGCCTGAAAATCTTAGCAGTGAAATCTGCAGAGGATCCCCAGCACTGTACTGGCTTTTTATTTTCCCAGTAGCAAAAGCTGCCAGGGTTCTCTGCAGAGGGGATTGTTGGGGTCCACAAGGAAGTCATCAGTGATGAAAACTTGGGAATCTGTATCATCCACAAAGGCTGTGGCAGTCCTCAGCAGTGAAGGCTGCTGTGAATCTTTGCAGAGCAGACCTCTAGGACCACTGGAAACTATGGTCATTCCCACCACCTGGCTGATATTGATGGTGTGCAATAAGATTCCAAAGTGAAGTAAGCACTGCAAAGACAGTCATTTAAAATAGGGTGGAAGGACACTGAGAAAGCAAGACCTATGCATGTCTCCTGTTTCAATTTTTGGAATACCATGGAATTTGACCTTTGTCCATAACAATTCATCGGTTTCATCTGGGCCACTTTCTGGAACACATCCTTCCACTTTGGACTGAAATAGACACATCTACTAACTAAATAGCCAGTCATGCATTAGATAGTCAGTTTACTCGGTCAGCATCCATCATAATTCCTTAAAAACAAGCTATATAAAACTTGTGGGTTTTGCCTTTATAAACTTATACTCCATTGGCAATTTGGATAACACCTTCAGTTTCAGTCCACTGAAATTGTAATCCCTAAGACCCCAGATAAATGTTTTTGGTTGCTTTATAGCCCCTGTTGGTGCACAATAGCCTCTGCCTTTTCCCTTGTTCTTAACCACCTCTAGACATCTCAGCTTTGGGCATGGGCGGGAGGTGGGGGAACAGAAGTATATCCTTTATGCAGGGCCCAAAATTTTGGGGAAGCCAATTGTTCACCACACTCTTCTTTTCCCTGGAGAGCAAGTCTTAGCTCTGAGAAGTGCCTATTTGGGGGATGGAATGATGTAGGCAAAATAAAACTGTTCTCCCTACCCTTTTGTGTGGTTATTTTTAGGATTTTTGCTCCACTGTGTTGCTGAACTTTATTGAGTAGACATTTGAGCTCCCTCAGAGCTATTTTTGTTTTGCATAGTTGTCTAGTTGTTCTTTTTGGGGGGATAGAGGCTGGGTTCTCCCATTCCACCATCTTAGTGACATTCTGTAAATTATTAATTGTACTCTTGAGCTCCCGAGGCCTATTTTCATTCATGAATAGCTGTCTTATTCTTGTTTCTTTCTTTTTCTTTTTCTTTCTTTCTTTCTTTCTTTCTTTCTTTCTTTCTTTCTTCCTTCCTTCCTTCCTTCCTTCCTTCCTTCCTTCCTTCCTTCCTTTTTTCTTTTTTTTGTAGGGGATAAAGTTTAGTGTTTTCTATTCCACCATCTCACTGATGTCATACTGCAGTTTGATTTCTTATCACATCATATGACTTGGACACTTTTTCTATTCTTTCTTCTTCCATATGAAAGGAACTTTTGATTATTGGACCAATCTAGATAATCCAAAATAAACTATTTTATAGTCAGTTGATTAGCAACCTTAATTCCATCTGAAATCCTAATTCCCCTTTCTCATATAAGGCAACAGATTCACAGATTTCAAGGATTATGATGTAAGTATTTTACGGGGAGAGAGGGCATTATCCTTCCTACCACCCCAGTCCTTGGATTCACTTCTAGGCTTATGAGGCTTTTAAAAGTCCAATCTGACATTTTTTAATGAAAACATCCAGCAAGGCAAATTTATGAAGGTCAATATGGTAAATTACTGTTTATTTCCTTTTGTAAATAATGAAGCCTAATCTAGTGAGGCCATTCTTATTTTGCAATCAAGAATAACCTTTCTTTGAAATTCCTTTTGACCAAAGGATTTTGGATTTTACTCTCCAAAAAAAATTTTGTGTTTCAACAGTAAATTATGCATCATCTATAGAATACCCTTCTGTGTTAATGGATTCCATTCCTGTTCATTGTCTTTTGAGATGTTTTGTACTTCCTTTTAAATTACAGGTAATTAATGGATATGTAAATTGTCTTACCTGGTAGAGATTTAGTTGACTTCCACCAATTTTGGTACCTACTGGTAAATTAGACTAGATCTAATTACTTTGTCCAAATTGTCAATCCCTAACAAAGTTTCAATTTTACAAAGTTTCTCTAACACTGTCTACAATCCTCCCAACTTATTTTTCCAGTATTTCTCTTTCCTATCTCTTTCCTATCTGACTTGATGTCACAGAGGAGTAAACATGACTGCCCAGATCTCTGTTATGACTCTGGGTTGACTTGGGGCTGGCCATTTTCCTCAGGCTCTGAAGAATTCTTCAAGTTGAAACATAACTACTTGCTATAAATCTTGAAGGATTCACCATTGCAAAAGACCATGCATGGGCCAGAATCCTTTTTGGACAAGATGTTGTCTGGGCCATAAAGAAGTCTGGCAAAATTCTGAGGCCATTCAAGCAAGAATTAACCAAGACTGTGGTCAAGATCACCAAGAAAACAATTTCCTAACTAAAGAGCTTTAAGAATTAAACTAGTAGTGCTGAATAACCTCTAAGAACCTATTAGAGGGTGGCTCAGTCAGTTAAGCATCTGACTCTTGATATCAACTCAGGCCATGATCTGGAGGTTTATAGGATTGAGGCTGGCATGGGGCTCTGCTCTGACATGGAGCCTGTTTGGGATTCTCTCTCTCCCTCTCTCTCTGCCCCTCACTCACTTGTTCATGCTCTCCCTCTTTCTGTCTCAAAATAAATACATAAACATTAAAAAAAAACCTCTTGGAATCTGCTAGACTAATTAATCTCAGGATTTAACACCAGATACTTTAAAATAATCTTATAGTGATATTTCTTTTTCCTTTTAAGCTTCCCTCTTATAAGATGCCTGATTTCTTCAACAAACCTTTGACATGATAAAAGGTCCTCAACTTTGAACCACCCATCAGATAATGAAACTAGTTTTACATAAGAAAAAAAACACCACCACCAATAAGAATCCTCCAGAGACTATTTCTTATATGTTACTTCACCTCATTCAGTAAGCTTATGATCAACTCAGAATTGTTCATCAATTAACAACATTTGCCTTAAACAAAAGAAAGGGCTGACATATTGAATTCTATCATCTACCCATAAAACTCACAGATCACTTACTTGTTTACATGCCTGTATAAAACTCCAGATTCCCTCTTTTTATTTGAGACATTCCTCATTAAGAATGTTTTTCTAATACTATAACCTAAATAAAATTATCTTCCTAACTGTTTGCTGTTCTTTTACAATGTAAACCTTGGTTCCTGAGTTTGAACCCCACATCAGGCTCTGTGATGACAGTGAGGAGTCTGCTTGGGATTCTTTCTCTCCCTCTCTCTCTGCCCCTCCCCTGCTCGCTCGCTCGCTCTCTCTCTCTCAAAATAAGTAAATAGACATAAAAAATTTACAATGTAATCTCTTTACAGCATACTTTTCCATCAATGGATTATTATGTGGTAACATAAATATGATACTGACAAGATGGAAATAATAATAATAATAATAATAATGAGGAGGAGGAGGAGGAGGAGGACCATGATGACAATGGTATCTAATACCTATAATTGCTCTTATTTTGTTCCAAACTCTGTTCTCAGTATGTTATATGGAGCCATTATTTAACCTTCATTAGAAGTCCATGAAGTAGATATTATTACTATCTCCATTTAACCAATGAGAAAACCCAAGATGTTGAGGAACTAGCCCACAGTCAAAATAGGAAATTGCACAGCCAGGATTCAAACACATGCTGACTTGTTCCAAGGTCTGTGTTCTTAATACTTATGTCAACTACCTTACTGTTAAGCTTCTAAAAATAACTTTTCTTCATCTAGAAATCTCCTCCTACATGATTCTACTCCTTTGAATCCCTGTTATAATTACCTTTAGCTTTATTAAAGTGTTGATACACAATTGCCTACGTATTCTATTCACTATGGTAGTTTTTAAGGGCACAATGATAGGAATTTTATCCCCAAAATAAAATCCTTCATGATGTTATCTAGGTTTCTTAACTTTTACTTTCATGATATAGTTTTATTTCTATCCCGAAAAAAAAAAAATATTGTGAATATTATCTCCAGAGCCCACCTGCCTTGGTTTGAATACCTGCTCCAACACTTACCAGTTTTGTGCCACCTTGGGCATATCACTTAATAGGCCCTGACTCCATCCTCTGTAAATGGGCAATGATAATGGGCCCAGGTCCTAGAGTAGATGATACACTGAGAAAGGCAATGAATGTAAATCACTTAGTACAGTACTTGGAACATAAAAAGTACTTGATCACTACAATTACATTTTTAAACTCTACTTTTCACTGTAAACTCTTTGAGGTTAGTGATTAGTTTATATTCCTCTCTATATTCCATTTTTAAGACAGCAACTTAAACTTACTTCATGTTCAATGTTTTTTTTACAAAAAACAAAATTATTTAGGTGCATTTGACTGACAGCACAGAGCAAATTTCTTTTTGTCTTACTTAAATATTGTATGATTTCCACCATTTTTTCATATGCTCACATTACCTTGTACAACACCCTGGTGTTTATTACTTATTTCATTACTTGAAAAAACTCAGGTTTTCCTGAAAATTTGATGATTTCAGTGTGCACAACCTCTTCTAGATTTTACAAAGATATATAATATACTTTTCATATATGTATAAATATATATAATGCTGGTCCAGGCATAGTGATGCCTGCTGTCTGTACTTCATAGGTTTGTTAGCATAATGAATTTTGATAATGCATGTGAAAACACTTTATA
>NW_024416912.1:0-3145 GCF_014898765.1 Herpailurus yagouaroundi | reverse complement strand
TTTTTTTTTAAAGAGAGAGACAACGTGAGCAGGGAAGGAGCAGAGAGAGAGGGAGACACAGAATCCGAAGCAGCCTCTGAGCTGTCAGCACAAAGCCCAACGCAGGGCTTAAACTCATGAACAATGAGATCATGACCTTAGCCAAAGTGCGATGCTTTACTGACTGGGCCACATAGGTGCCCCACAGACCCTCCTTTTTAGAGGGGACTTGAAGTTCACCCAATTGTTCTCACTTCAAAAGAATTTTAGAATTCTTACCTGAGATAAGATCCAAAAGTTCTGTAAAAATTCTGTAAAGATACCTAAGAATCAGGGGCGCCTGGGTGGCGCAGTCGGTTAAGCGTCCGACTTCAGCCAGGTCACGATCTCGCGGTCCGGGAGTTCGAGCCCCGCGTCAGGCTCTGGGCTGATGGCTCAGAGCCTGGAGCCTGTTTCCGATTCTGTGTCTCCCTGTCTCTCTGCCCCTCCCCCGTTCATGCTCTGTCTCTCTCTGTCCCAAAAATAATAAATAAACGTTGAAAAAAAATTAAAAAAAAAAAAAGATACCTAAGAATCAACCTAACTAAAGAGGTTTACTCTGAAAACTATAGAACACTTATGAAAGAAATTAAAGAGGTCACAACAAAAAAGGAAAAACATTTCATGCTCATGGATTAGAAGAACAAACATTGTTTAATGTCTATACTTCCCAAAACAATCTATACATTTAATGCAATCCCTATCAAAATACCACCAAGATTTTTCACAGGGCTAGAACAAATAATCCTAAAATTTGTATGGAACCACAAAAGATCCCAAATGCCCAAAGCAATCCTGAAAAAGAAAAAAGAAAACTGGAAGCATCAAGATTCCGAATTTTAAGCTATATTACAAAGATGTAATCACCAAGACAGTATAGTACTGGCATAAAAACAGACACATAGATCAATGGAACAGAATAGAAAACCCAGAAATGGTTAACGCATCTTCAACAAAGCAGGAAAAAATATCCAATAGAGAGAAAACTGTTTCTTCAACAAATGGTATTGGGAAAACTGGATGGTGACATGGAGAAGAATGAAACTGCACCACTTTCTTACAGTGTACAGAAAAATAAATTCAAAATGGATGAAAGACCTAAATTTAAGACAGAAAATAATCAAAATCCTACAGAACAAAAGGAACCATCTCTTTGACCTTGGTGGTAGCAACTTACTATTAGACACATCAAGGAAAGCAAAAGAAACAAAAGCAAACATCAACTATAAAGACCTCCTCAAGATAAAAACTTCTGCACAGGGAAGGAAACAATCGACAAAACTAAAAAACAGTCTACAGAATGGGAGAAGATATTTTCAAATGACATATCAGATAAAGGGTTACTATCAAAAATCTATAAAGAACTTACCAAACTCAATACCCCAAAAATAACCCAGTTAAGAAATGGGCAGAAGATATGAATAGACACTTTTCCAAAGAAGACATCCAGATGGCCAACAGACACATGAAAAATGCTCAACATCACTCGTCATCGGGGAAAAACAAATCGAAACCACAATGAGATACCACTTTACACCAGTCAGAATGACTAAAATTAACAACACAAGAAACAACAGGTATTGGTGAGAATGCAGAGAAAGGGGAACCCTCTTGCACTGCTGGTGGGAATGCAAACTGGGGCAGCCACTCTGGAGAACAGTGTAGAGGCTCTGCAAGAAACTAAAACTAGAACTACCCTATCATCCAGGAATTGCACTACTAAGTATTTACCCAAAGGATACAACATTACAGATTTGAAGGGGTACAAGCACCCCAGTGTTTATAGTAGCATTATCAACAATAGCCAATCTCTCTCTATGAATATATATATATATATATATACATATGCACACATATATATGCATATATATAATATTCCATTATATATAATAGAATATTACTCAGCCATCAAAAGAATGAAATCTTGCCATTCACAATGACGTGGATGGAGTTAGAATGAATTATGCTAAGTGAAATAAGTCAATCAGAGAAACACAAATTCCATATAATTTCACTCATATGTAAAATGTAAGAAACAAAATAGATGAACACATGGAAAAGGGGGAAAAGACAAGAGAGAGAAACAAACCACAAGAGACTCTTAATGATGGAGAAAAAACTATGGGTTGATGAAAGGAGGTAGGTGGGAGATGGGCTACATGGGTGATGAGTATTAAGGAAGCACTTGCGATGAGCACTGTGTTTTGTATGTAAGTGATGAGCCACTGAATTCTACTCCTAAAACCAATATTGTACTGTATATTAACTAACTAAAAATTTAAAAACATATAAAAAGAAAAAAAAGAAAAGAAAAAATAAAATAGTCTGACAAGTGAATTCAGTAAGGTCATAGGCTACAAAATTAACGTTATAGAAATCTGTTGCATTTCTATACACAAATAATGAAGCAGCAGAAAAAGAATTTAAGAAAACAATCCCATTTACAGTTGCACCAAAAATAATAAAATACCTTGGAATAAACCTGACCAAGGAGATTAAGACCTGTACTCCAAAAGTTATAAAACATTGGTGAAAGAAATTGAGGATGACACAAAAAATGGAAAGACATTCCATGTGCATGAATTGGAAGAATAATTGAGTTATTGAGTTCATAATGTTTGTGCTATTAAAATAATTTTAAAATAACCTTTTAGATTATCTAAATCCACAATTTATTGATTTTGCCCTAAATATTGGATTTAAGAAATTGGCAGACCCTTTGGCAGACCATTCAATAAAATGGGATCAAAGGAAGACTTGATACAAATTGAAATCATTTACTTGTCACCTGAAAAACATTGCTTAAACTTTCTCTCACCAAATTCTAGGCAGGTAGCTCTGTAATCCAAAGTGGAACTTCCCTGGAATCAGACCACTTCTGAGACAGCTCTGCTACACACGATGGGTACCAACAGCCCACAGTTCCCATCAAAATCTACTGAGGTCGGATGAAGTTTCCTTCCATTGCAGTCAGCATGGTTTTGCATGACCTGCTTGACTGTATGTCCATTCTTTTATTAACTATTTGAATGAATATTTAAATACTCAATGTCTGTCCTTTGTCCTGTACACATTTGACAAAGTATCAAATCCGTAGCTTCTTCCATAGAACAATAACATATAAGCG
>NW_024416911.1:0-2989 GCF_014898765.1 Herpailurus yagouaroundi | reverse complement strand
GCTGCTTTCAGAATTTTCTCTTTATCCTTGTATTTTGCCAGTTTCACTATGATATGTCGTGCAGAAGATCGATTCAAGTTACGTCTGAAGGGAGTTCTCTGTGCCTCTTGGATTTCAATGCCTTTTTCCTTCCCCACTTCAGGGAAGTTCTCAGCTATTATTTCTTCAAGTACCCCTTCAGCACCTTTCCCTCTCTCTTCCTCCTCTGGGATACCAATGATGCGTATATTATTTCTTTTTAGTGTATCACTTAGTTCTCTAATTTTCCCCTCATACTCCTGGATTTTTTTATCTCTCTTTTTCTCAGCTTCCTCTTTTTCCATAACTTTATCTTCTAGTTCACCTATTCTCTCCTCTGCCTCTTCAATCCGAGCCGTGGTGGTTTCCATTTTGTTATGCATTTCATTTAAAGCGTTTTTCAGCTCCTCGTGACTGTTCCTTAGTCCCTTGATCTCTGTAGCAAGAGATTCTCTGCTGTCAGCTATACTGTTTTCAAGCCCAGCGATTAAATTATGACTATTATTCTAAACTCACTTTCTGTTATATTATTTAAATCCTTTTTGATCAGCTCATTAGCTGTTGTTATTTCCTGGAGATTCTTCTGAGGGGAATTCTTCCGCTTGGTCATTTTGGATAGTCCCTGGCGTGGTGAGGACCTGCAGGGCACTTCCCCTGTGCTGTGGTGTATAACTGGAGTTGGTGGGCGAAGCCGCAGTCAGACCTGATGTCTGCCCCCAGCCCACCGCTGAGGCCACAGTCATACTGGTGCGTGCCTTCTCTTCCCCTCTCCTAGGGGCGGGATTCACTGTGGGGTGGGGTGGCCTGTCTGGGCTACTTGCACACTGCCAGGCTTGTGATGCTGGGGTTCTGGCGTCTTAGCTGGGGTGGGTAGGCAAGGTGCACAGGGGCAGGAGGGGCAGGCTTAGCTTGCTTCTCCTTAGGTGATCCACTTCAGGAGGGGCCCTGTGGCAGCAGCAGGGAGTCAGATCCGCTGCTGGAGGTTTGGCTCCGCAGAAGCGCAGAGTTGGGTGTTTGCGCGGAGCGAGCAAGTTCCCTGGCAGGAACTGGTTCTCTTTGGGATTTTGGCTGGGGGATGGGCGGGGAAGATGGCGCTGGTGAGCGCCTTTGTTCCCCACCAAACTGAGCTCTGTCGTCCGGGGGCTCAGCAGCTTTCCTTCCCTTTGTCCTCCAGCCTTCCCGCTTTCTGAGCAGAGCTGTTAACTTATGACCTCCCAGCCGCTAAGTCGCGCTTGCTGTCGGAACACAGTCCGTCAGGCCCCTCCGCTTTTTGCAAGCCAGACTCGGGGGCTCTGCTTGGCCGGCGAGCCGCCCCTCCGCGCCGGCTCCCTCCCGCCAGTCCGTGGAGCGCGCACCGCCTCGCCGCCCTTCCTACCGTCTTCCGTGGGCCTCTCGTCTGCGCTTGGCTCCGGCGACTCCGTTCTGCTAATCCTCTGGTGGTTTTCTGGGTTATTTAGGCTGGTGTAGGTGGAATCTAAGTGATCAGCAGGACGCGCGGTGAGCCCAGCGTCCTCCTACGCCGCCATCTTCCCTCCTTTGGCTGCATATTTTTCCTATTCAGAACATTGAATACTTCCTACCACTCCCTT
This sequence comes from Herpailurus yagouaroundi, assembly GCF_014898765.1. Lineage (NCBI taxonomy): Eukaryota > Metazoa > Chordata > Mammalia > Carnivora > Felidae > Herpailurus > Herpailurus yagouaroundi. The sequence goes on along the minus strand of NW_024416911.1, from coordinate 1,382 downwards.
CTGCCCTGGCAAATTTTAGTGGACAGGTTTGCAGCTACCCTTATGTGTCTACCCTTGTAGTGTTAGGGAAAAATCTGATATATCATGGCCGACAGGACTGATGAGAGAATTTCAGTCCCTGTCTGAAGACTTCCCTTCCAGGTTCTTGTTCACACCCTGCTTGCCTCAGGCATCAGATTACTACCAATGAGGGATGTGGAAGTAACAGACTATAAATTGTCCCCTCTGTTGACGCTCTGGGCTCAGACCTCTGGAGAATGATCTCCTCTGAGCCCACTGGTGTAAAATAAACCTCCTGGCTTCCAAGATCTCCGAGTGCCGCTCGGTTCTTCTGCCGGGTGATCCAGACCAGTTTCCGTAACATTTGGTTCCCTGACCGGGAAACCCAACTGCACAGGCCCATTGTTGCCACCAGTTAGGGAAAATGGCGAGGCGGTGACAGAATGAGGAATCGCAGTGGAGAAGGCGCTCCCTGCCTGAATTTTGGCAGTCTCCCGCTGGGTCACCTTGGGCTGGCCCTGCTCCACCATTCCTACCAGACTCGAGACTTGGAAATGGAGGATCTGGATCCAACGTCGGAGATTGGTAAGACCTGGGACCCAATTCTGTCCTGTCCTGTCCACCCATAGTGGTCGAAGGGGAACCCGATCACTTCCTGGAGACCTCAGTGGTCTCATCTGTAGACATTCTGTGGGAGGGAATGTCATAACCTCTGGTGTGTATGTGATTGTGAATGTGCGACTTGGTCTGTCTTGCTGGCCGAGTTCGATTCTGTGGCTCCACAAGCGGGTACCCTTAAGGTCCCCAGAAGCATATGGAGTCTGAGTAGGCCCGTTTACAATTCTGTGGTGAATGGCATACAGTCTATGGTGGCCTCGGAATAGTTTCCTATCATAAGTCACAAAGCTGAGACTGCTACAGCTAAGTGTCACCTAAGTTCCTTTTGGACACAGACAAACAGGGATCTGACTGGTCTCCTCATTAGAGGGGGCACCCCATCCCTCTGTCTGTCTTTGCGACTCTGCCTCATGGGAACATTATGGGGTTGGGACAGAGCAAAGAAGGGATTTTGGGGAGACTATGGAATTAAGATAACCCCCGGCACGCTAAGGACCCTTTGTGAGTTAGAATGGCTCACTTTTGGTGTAGGAAGGCCCTCTGAGGGAACCTTTGTTGTCCCAATGGTTTGCTACATCTGGCATGTTGTCGCCAGAGACCCAGGTTACCCTGATCAGCTCCTGTATAAGTCCTGACCTCCACAAATTCTCACCAGTGAACTGGAGAAAGAACAAATGTTTGCCCCCCCCCCCATATGAACTTCTGGTTCCTGATACTCTGCCACCTTTGGTCTCCCCACCACCCCTGGGATTGGAAGATTCTCT
>NW_024416910.1:0-1798 GCF_014898765.1 Herpailurus yagouaroundi | reverse complement strand
GACAAAAGGAAATCAAAAGCATCAAAATCGGCAAAGATGAAGTCAAGCTTTCACTTTTTGCAGATGACATGATATTATACATGGAAAGCCTGACAGGCTCCACCAAAAGTCTGCTAGAACTGGGGCGCCTGGGTGGCGCAGTCGGTTAAGCGTCCGACTTCAGCCAGGTCACGATCTCGCGGTCCGTGAGTTCGAGCCCCGCGTCGGGCTCTGGGCGGATGGCTCAGAGCCTGGAGCCTGTTTCCGATTCTGTGTCTCCCTCTCTCTCTGCCCCTCCCCCGTTCATGCTCTGTCTCTCTCTGTCCCAAAAATAAATAAACGTTGAAAAAAAAAAAAAGTTTGCTAGAACTGATACATGAATTTAGCAAAGTTGCAGGATACAAAATTAATATACAGAAATCAGTTGCATTCTTATATATTAACAATGAAGCAACAGAAAGACAAAGAAACTGATCCCATTCACAATTGCACCAAGAATCATAAAATACCTAGGAATAAACCTAATCAAAGATGTAAAAGATCTATATGCTGAAAACTATAGAAAGCTTATGAAGGAAATTGAAGAAGATACAAAGAAATGGAAAAACATTCCATGCTCATGGAATGGAAGAATAAATATTGTTAAAATGTCAATACTACTCAAAACAATCTACACATTCAATGCAATCCAAATCAAAATTGTACCAGTATTCTTCTCAAACCCAGAACAAGCAATCCTAAAATTTGTATGGAACCACAAAAGGCCCTGAATAGCCAAAGTACTTTTGAAGGAGAAGACCAAAGCGGGAGGCATCACAATCCCAGACTTTAGCCTCTATTACAAAGCTGTAATCATCAAGACAGCATGGTATTGGCACAAAAACAGACACATAGACCAATGGAATGGAATAGAGACTGCAGAATTAGACCCACAAAAGTATGGCCAACTAATCTTTGATAAAGACTGGAAAAAAGACAGTCTCTTTAACAAATGGTGCTGGGAGAAGTGGACAGCAACCGGCAGGAGAATGAAACTAGACCACTTTCTTACACCATTCACAAAAATAAACTCCAAATGGATGAATGTGAGACAGGAAACCATCAAAACCCTAGAGGAGAAAGCAGGAAAAAAACCTCTCTGACCTCAGCCGCAGCAATTTCCTACTTGACACATCTCCAAAGGCAAGGGAATTAAAAGTAAAAATGAACTACTGGGACCTCATCAAGATAAAAAGCTTCTGCACTGCAAAGGAAACAATCAACAAAACTAAAAGGCAACCGACGGAATGGGAAAAGATATTTGCAAATGACCTATCGGATAAAGGGCTAGATCCAAAATCTATAAAGAACTCATGAAACTCCACACCCAAAAAACAAATAATCCAGTGAAGAAATGGGTAGAAGACATGAATGGACACTTCTCTAAAGAAGACATCCAGATGGCCAACAGGCACATGAAAAGATGCTCAACGTCACTCCTCATCAGGGAAATACAAATCAATACCACACTCAGATACCAACTCACGACGGTCAGAGTGGCTAAAATGAACAAATCAGGAGACTAGAGATGCTGGAGAGGACATGAAGAAACAGGAACCCTCTTGCACTGTTGGTGGGAATGCAAACGGGTACAGCCACTCTGGAAAACAGTGTGGAGGTTCCTCAGAAAATTAAAAATAGATCTACCCTATGACCCAGAAATAGCACTGCTAGGAATTTACCCAAGGGATACAGAAGTGCTGATGCAGAGGGGCACTTGTACCCCAATGTTCATAGCAGCACTTTCAACAATAGCCAAATTATGGAAAGAGCCTAAATG
>NW_024416909.1:0-1693 GCF_014898765.1 Herpailurus yagouaroundi | reverse complement strand
CGCCGCCGCGGCGCCCCCTGCCGGGCGGGCGGCGATTTGCAGGCCCAGCCGGCGCCCGCCTCGTGGGATGGCCCAAGGTTCGCAGAGACTTGGCGCTGACCCGCAGCCCGCCTCTGGCCGCTGCCCCGCCCCCCCGGCGGCTGCGGCGGCTGCGGGGACCAGGGGGGCTGTAGAGGGTCAGGGCGCTGCTGGTCCTCTTAGTTGGACTCCGCGGTTTCAGGCACGCGTTAAAGGAGAAGGGCCCGAGCCCGTGCAGGTTTGCGGGATGTGGGTGTTTTAGATCCAGATCTATCGGTCGGGTTCTGTTTGGCATGAGGTCCGGAGTGGATCAGTCTGAGCCGGAGCCTCCTTGTCCCCCACGATGCTGTCTCCAGAGGGTCTTATTCCAAGGTCTTCTTAGCTAATGCCACCGATGGTTAGTTTAACCCTTAATTGTGAATAGAAAGTATGGAATCTTAGATCCTGGGCTTCTAATTTTTTAAAGTTTTTGTTGCCCGAGTGAACGATGCTGAGAAAGGTAGACTTGTGATTACGTTAAGAATGTGTGCTTGCTTTTTTTTATGTGGCCGATGCCGTAAACTGAAATGCAAGCAAAGGTGAATGTGTTTGTTGACAGTCAGGAACACCGTATCTGCATGTGCACAGAGGTACCTGCAAATACGCCTAGCATCCATACCTGAAGTGTTGCAGATGTATTTGCAATTGTAAAGCAGCAAAGTGAATAACCAAAGATGTCAGAGCTAACTCTTGTCGTATAATCACCTAGTATTTAGAGTTTCCTGTAGTTGGAGTGTTAAACATCAGGTACATACGTGCTTATAAGAGGTGGGTTAACTTTAGACCATGAACAGGTAGGTATTTATTAACCAAGGCTTCTAAAATCTCACCATTGGTGGGCTCAGGAGTCAGCCCTGCCTCATACTGAGTGATACTGGTTTAGTTGCCTAACATCTCTGTGCTTCAGTTTCTTGATCTATAAAATGGAGGATAAAAATGGCACATTATATATTGTTGTTGGGATTGAATTAATATGAAAAGGCACGGGAAAAATGCCTGGTGCAAAAGTATTAATTATTGATTTTGTTATTGATCTGACACCTGTGAAAATCAGAAAGTGATATTCCTTTTAATGCTGGAATGTTTTTATAAAAAAATGCCTGTAGGGCTGAACCCAAATATACAATTTGATGCCGGTTCGATTCATTCATTCTCTTAATTCATTCAACACAATTGCATTTACAATTGCACCAAAAAGAATAAAATGCTTAGGAATATTGTACCCTGGAAAGGTAAAAGACTTGTACCCTGAAAACTACAAAACTGATGAAAGAAATTGAAAACAACAGAAGCCAATGGAAAGATATCCGTGCTCCTGGATTGGAAGAATTAATATTGTGAAAATGTCTGTATTATCCAAAGCAATCTACAGATTGAATGCAATCCTCACCAAGCTATCAAGAGCATTTTTCACAGAACTAAAACAAACAATGCTAAAATTTGTGTGGAACCACAAAAGCCCCCAAATAGCCAAAGCAATCTTAAAGAAGAACGAAGCATGAGGTATTACAATCCCAAATTCCAAGACATACAACAGAGGTGTAGTAACCAAAACGGTATGGTACTTGCACAAAAATAAACACAAGGGCCCCTGGGTGACTTGGTTAAGTGTCTAACTCTTGATTTAGGCTCAGGT
>NW_024416908.1:0-3741 GCF_014898765.1 Herpailurus yagouaroundi | reverse complement strand
GTGCCCTGAGTATGAACATTCTGAACTATAAGAGGTGACATACTTGTTGTAGAAAACACACACTGAAAATCAAGTTGTGAAAAGAAAAAATTCCAAAATGACCTGTGTGGCAAGTCCCCACCATGGCCTTCACTTGGGTTCACATGAGCAGGTTCTGTTGTGTCCTGTGTCACAGGTACAAGTAAAACACGGAAATTTACACCAGAAATCAAAGTGTATTTGTGTTAATTTTGTTAATAGAATTTTAGCTCATTTTTTAGAGGACAAAAGTACCCTGCAAATTTTACTCTACTTAAGCTGAGAAGCACCTCTGAATTAAAATAAATTAGCTGAGCCCAATTAACATGTATAGGCGAAGTGTTTCTCTAAGAGCATGCTTTTTTCCAGATTCTCTGCAGGACCTCAGGATCCCTATCACCCCATGTGTCTCTGTGCCACTGGATAGCACTTCCAGAGAGGAGGAGACCCTACTGTCAGGAGAGCAGCAGATCGGGCAAAGGCGGGGGCTTAGAGGCAGAGCTTTGAGCCACAAGGGCTATGATTCCATGGGTGGAAACTGGGACTGTCATTCCTTCTCATTCTGTAGTTCTTCACATACACAGTAAGCAGCCTTTGTGGCGGAGGGGGATGAAGGGTGGATGGTGACCGTGGACTTAGATGTCTTCCTATGGGGAGTATGCTATTTTATTTATTTAGTATTCACTCCATAAATCCTCTAGGAAAAGAGCCCTTTCTCTTTTTGCAGTGGTCACAAAGAGGGGACAAAGGAGCTGGGACAGAGGAGCTGGGTGGTGCCATTTCCCTCCTCTGCCCCCCAGCATAAACACAGAGCTGCCTACTGGAAACAAGGCAATTCCCACACTGACTGCCTAACCTGCTTAAACCAAGCCCCACCTTCCTGTGCTCTGGCGAGACTGGCCTTCTAGGTCAAGCTTGCCTCGGTCCCAGAGGAGCTGGCCCCTTCTCCAGAAGACCAGCAGAAGCCCCTGACCACACCACCTCTCTTGACCAGACAGTTGTGCAGGGCTTCACTTCTAGTGGCAGTCGTTTCAAGTCTCATTTAACAAGCAGATCAGAGCAGACCTAGATAAAACTCACCACGTTCTGGCCAAGGACCATACATTGCCCATACGACTGGCCTGAAGGATAGTGCAGCCAGAACACAAAACAGTGCACGCAACACACACCACAGTCACTCCCTGATGTGCCTGGCCCTGGACACTAGATGACATCCTCTTCATAAAGCCATTCATCTCACAGGCAGGTAACCTAAGGAGCTTTTGGAACACAGAGAAGGCAAATACTCAGCCAAAATGCCAAGACAAGAGGAATGCATCCCAAATGAAGGAACAAGATAAGGTTATGGCCAGAAAATGGAAGGAACACTTCCAAACTCATTCTATGAGGCCGGCATGGCCTTGACTCCAAACTGCACAAAGACCCCACTAAAAAGGAAAACTACAGACCAATTTCCCTGATGAACCTGGATGCAAAAATTCTCAACAAAAATTAGCACACTGGATCCAACAACACAGAAAAAGAATTCATCCCCACAAGGAGGTGGGATTTATTCCTGGGATGCACAACTGATTCAATGTCTGCTAATCAACTAATGGGATACATCCCATTGATAAAAGAAAGGATAAGGACCACATGATCCTCTCAACAGATGCAGAAAAAGCATTTGACCAAATACAGAATCCTCTCTTGATGGGAAAAGAAAACCCTCATGAAAGGAGGGATAGAAGGATCGTGCCTCAACATCATAATGTCCAGACACGCAAGTCCCACAACCAATATCACCTTCAATGGGGAAAAACTGAGAGCTTTTCTCCTAAGGTTAGGAACATGACAGGGATGTCCACTCTGGCCACTGTTACTCGACATACTGTTGGAAGTCCTAGCCTCAGCAATCAGACAACAAAAATAAATAACGGTGTCCAAACTAGCAAGGAGGAGTCAAACATTCCCTCCTCGCAGACATGATATTCTCCGTGGAAAATCCAAAAGACGGCACCAATAAATTGCTAGGACTCGTACAGGAATGCAGGAAAGCCTCAGGATATAAAATCAATATACAGAGTTTGACTGCATTTCTATACGCCAATAATGAAGCAGGAGAAAGACAAATCAAGGAATTGATCTCATGTATAATTGCACTGAAGACCATAAAATGCCTAGGGATCAACCTAACCAAAGAGGTAAAAGACCAGTACACTGAAAACAATAGAGGGGTGCCTGGGTGGCTCAGTTGGTTAAGCACCGACTTCAGCTCAGGTCATGATTCCCCAGTTTGTGGGTTCGAGCCCCACATCGGGCTCTGTGCTTGGAGCCGGAGTGCAGCTTGGAGCCTGGAGCCTATTTCAGATTTTGTGTCTCCCTCTTCTCTCTGCCTCTTCCCTGCTCATGGACGCGCACTCTCTCTCTCCCTCTTGCTCTCTCTCTCAAAAATAAATAAACATTAACAAAATTAAAAGAAAAAACAACAGACCGTCTATGAAAGAAATTGAACACAGAAAAAGAAAATGGAAAGAAATGGAAAAACATTCCATGATCATGGATTGGAAGAACAAATATTCATAAAATGTCAATACTACCCAAAGCTATCTACACATTCAATGCAATCCCAATCAAAATTGCACTAGCATTCTTCTCAAAGCTAGAACAAGCAATCCTAAAATGTGTATGGAACCACAAAAGACCACGAATAGCCAAAGTAATCTTGAAGAAGAAGACCAAAGCAGGAGACATCACAATTCTGGACTTTATCGTGTATTACAAAGCTATAATCATCAAGACAGTATGGTATGGGCACAAAAACAGACACATAGATCAACGGAACAGAATAGGGAACCCAGAAGTGGACCCTCAAACATATGGCCGACTCATCTGTGACAAAGCAGGGAAGAATATCCAATGGACAAAAAGAGTCTCTTCAGCAAATGGTACTGGGAAAACTGGACACTGAGAAGAATGAACCTGGACCATGTTCTGAAACCACACACACACACAACCTCAAAATGGATGAAAGATCTACATGTAAGACAGGAAACCATCCAAATCCTAGATGAGAAAACAGGCAACCTACCTCTTTGATCCTGGCCACAGCAACTTCTTGCTTGTTGTGTCTCCAGAAGCAAGGGAAACACAAACAAAAATGAACCATTGGGACCTCAAGATAAAAAGCTTCTGCACAGCAGAGGACACAATCAGCAAATCTAAAAGGCAGCTGAATGGAATGGGAGGAGATATTTACAAGTGACATATCACATAAGGGGTTAATATCCAAAATCTATAAAGAATTATCAAACTCAACACCCAAAAACCAAATAATCCAATGAAGACATGGGCAAAAGACATGAAGAGACACTTTAACAAAGAAGACATCCAGATTGGTCACACATGAAAAGTTGCTCAACCTCACTCGTCATCACGAAAATACAAATCAAAACCACAAGGAGATATCCCCTCACACCTATCAGAATGGCTGAAATTAACACCTCAGGAAACGCCACGTGCTGGCAAGGATGCAGAGAAAGGGAACCCTTTTGCAATGCTGGTGGGAATGCAAACTGGTGTAGCTACTCTGGACAATAGTATGGAGATTTATCACAAAAACTAAAAACAGAACTCCACAATGACCCAGCAATTGCACTGCTAGGTATTTATCCAAAGGATACACAAACGCTGACTCGGAGTGGCACGTGCACTCCAATGTTTACAGAAGCGTTATCAAAATTA
>NW_024416907.1:0-11329 GCF_014898765.1 Herpailurus yagouaroundi | reverse complement strand
CAGAGCCCGATGCGGGGCTCGAACCCACGGACTGCGAGATCGTGACCTGGCTGAAGTCGGACGCTTAACCGACTGCGCCACCCAGGCGCCCCTGAATTCACTAAATTTTTAAAGATATGATATGTTTTAATTCTAGAATGTGCATTTGGTTCTCTTATATATTTCAATTCTGTAGCATCTTGTATCTTTTCATGTATTTTCCCCCATCTCTTACTCTTTTTAACATATTAATCATAGTTATCTTAAAGTTTATGTCCGCTGACCTCAAGTTCTGAATCACTGTCAGGTATGCTTCAGTTGTCTACTTTTTCCCTATTGGTTACTAACCAAATGGTCTTGCTTCATCTCATATCAAGTATCTTAATTTTATTGGGTACAAAAGAACTGTAGTGTTTCCAGACGATATTATCTTTCCCAAATGGAGTCCAGCCTCTCCTCTTATAAACAGAAAAGTAGATCATACATCACCATGATCCAATCAGGATTGAGCTAGGTCAGGGCTGGGCTTATAGTTTTGGTAAGCTCTGGTTCATCACTATTCCCGGCATATGGGCCTCTCGGGCTTCTGGTGGTCTTTGACTCTTTGGCCTTGATATTCTGCAGGTTATTTAGTTCAGGCATCCTCCTACAGAGGTCACTGTTTTGTGAGAATGAAGGAGGTTTCATTTTTTTTTTTCAGCTTTGGACCTTCGCCTCCTGTGCAGCTTCAAAATTAAATAAATGTCTTACGTAGGCAATGAACCATATGTTTGAGATTTTTCCATTTTCCCATATTGTCCATCCTGCACAACTGCTAAAAGTAGGCTCTCATCCAAACTACACTAGCCTTTATTCGGGGGAAGAAAATTAACACAGAATAGGACCAGTGCTTGGGGCAGATGGATGGCATGTTAAGAGATTCTGAATGCCGCAGAGGAGGGGTGGGTACCCATAAACTAATTGATGTATTTTATTTGTACCTTTTTCAGTGATCTTCAGTCAGTTAACAGTAGAAATAACCAACAAGGACTGGAGTTTAAAAGGGTCCGTGTTCTATGCACGAATAAAAAGCTTTTGCATGGAGCTGAAAAGTAGTTGAAAAAGAAACATGCTTTACTTTGTTTATTTCAGAATACTACAAAACTTTTGATTTAAAAAAAATCTGCCCTTTTCATTAATGTCCGTCTGTTCCCTTAACAAGTATAGATATATACCATTGCTCTAAGGACCTTAAAAATATAGTTAAAAAGTGAGTACATCAACCACATTGAAAATACTCACTGCTGAGTCTTGGTACCTAGGGTAGCACCACATTGTACCAATGTAACCACACACACTAGTATAACACCACACTGTATGAATATGAATATTTCTTTTTTTTTTTAATGTTTATTTATTTTTGAGACAGAGAGAGACAGAGCATGAACGGGGGAGGGTCAGAGAGAGGGAGACACAGAATCTGGAAGAGGCTCCAGGCTCTGAGCTGTCAGCACAGAGCCCGACACGGGGCTCGAACCCACAGACCGTGAGATCATGACCTGAGCTGAAGTCGGCCGCTCAACCGACTGAGCCACCCAGGCGCCCCTGAATATGAATATTTCTTAAACACACATCAACACAAGAAAGGGACAATCCCCCAGAGTTATACTCATTAGAAGAGGAAATCCAGTATAAGACTAACATTAAATCATGGACAATACAAAAAGGAAAAAAAAATAATACATGAGTAACTAACTGATAATTGAGTATGCAGTTAATATTCTTCATGATTATAAAACTCATAGATTATTAATTATCCTAGTGAGCATTTAATGAGAATACACTATGGTCTGACACTGTGCTAAACATTTCACATATATTTTATCACTTAAATCTCAACTATGTTACGAGGCAGCTCTCACTGTAACTGCTTTGCAGAAGTAACTAAAGCTTAGAGACTGTAGTGTAAGAGCAAGGTCTAGAAACCAGATTCCCGGAATTAGAACTCTGGTTATAAAATTTATTAGCTGTAACCTTGGATGAGTTACTTAACCTCCCTGCTTCAGTATCCCTAATGGAACAATGCAGAAAATAATAATGGGGATACTTCAGGGTAAAGTAGCTGGCACATAGTAAGTGCTTATAGGTGTATGACATTGGGGGGAATTACTCAATAATAACTTGTTCAAGGTCACACAACTAGTAGATGGCAGAACCAGGTTTTCTTTCCAGATTCCAAAGCTCACATCTTAACTACAATATTCCAGTATTACCACAAATTAGATTATAGTCTTTCAAATACATTTAGCTAAGAATTAATATATCTTTTATTTGGTTTCACAAAACTCTCAAAATAGTATTAATTGTTCTCATTACTCATTGTTTATTGAGCGATTATGGCACAGAACCAGATACTTAACACACAATGAAGACCCAGCAATGCCCAGAATACAAGTGCCTGGAGCTCTGTTTGGGCTTGGTGGGCACAAGTAGACAATCACGGACTCATAGTCCCAAGGAGACTAGATTTTATGAGGAAAGATACGTTTAGGGCTGAGACAACTGCCAATGAACTATCTTCTTCACAGAAGAAGAGGAACTACAAAACTAGGAAAACCAGCCTTCTTCCCTCTGCTTTCACACCCATGGACACTGTCATCTCTGATTCTGATGTTCAGAGCAGTTGACATTTGTGAGACAATGCTGGGGTTTTTTTTTCTTTAAGTAAAAATGGGAAATGACACTAATGTTGCTTTCTCTCTGCTTTTGCTCCGCATCCAAAATCAAAGCTGTGCCCAAAAGGGGCTGTATGTTTTTTAGTACATTTCCTGGCGTTGTTTTTAAATTGGCCTTTCTTGCTTAGAGCTAGTTGGCAGTAAAACATTGGTGACATCCAAAGGAGTGAAAATTTTATAACTCTGTATTATCAGGTCACATTGGCTGAATTTGTAAATCACATTATTGAGAAGTGCTGGATCCCAAATGTTCTTATGATCAAGTCTGTGTTTATAAGCAACAATGGCTGTGACTGGTAAGCTGACATTGTAATAGAAACAAGACAGACAAACACCGTGTTTGTCTGGCTGGACTGCCCTCAGTTCCAAGTAGGAAGTAATGTGAATATACTCTGCACTGACCTTGTCAACCCTAGATCAGAATCCTACGTTGCCTTTCCTTGTCTACTGAATCATATATAAATGGCTCAGTCTTATGAACTCTGTATTTGAAGCAAACTGGATAACTTATGCCTTTCCCAGCGAGTTTTCCATTTTCTTTTAAGCCAGTTAGCACTATTTATTGAGCACTGTTATGGGCATTATGTTGGGTGATGGAGCTGTAACATAGCTGCCCTTGTAGAGTCTAGAAGGAAAGAGTGACATTTGTTACAGGAGTGTTGAGTTCTATGAAGGACAGAACATTCTAGGAGTATATAACATAGAGAAGCAATCTGGTATGGGTGTCAGGAAAAGTGTCCGTGAAAAAATAAATTTTAGTTATAAGATTAATACATTCTGGAATCTAGTATACAGTGTGGTGACTATAATTAATAATAATGTATTGTACACTTGACCTTTGCTAAGAGAGTAGATCATAAAGGTTCTTACCATCTACACATACACACAAGGTAAATATATAAGCTGCCGGAGAGATTAATTAGCTTGCTTAGAGGCATCATTTATCAGTGTAACATATATCAAAACATCACATTGCATACCTTCAATATGTACATATGATTTATATATTTGTCATTAACATTTGGCAATGATTATTTGCCCATCATACCTCAACAAAGCTGAAATGAGCAAACAAATAAAAAAGAATTGATACTTGCTACTCTAGAGTCAAGACTGTAACTGAGTTTCCCATTGTGGTGCAATCTGTGTCTCTCTGTTTTCCTGCATTGTAACACTGCTGATCTTTCTTACCAAACACTGAGTTGGCTAATGTGGCTTGCCAATCTAAATGATTTACAGATTTGTGTGAGATTATTTAAAAATTCTCCATACATTTTAAATCTACGTTTAGACAGTGGGAAGTAAAGCAGTACTTTAGTACTGGTTGTACGCATTTTTTCCCTCCTTTCAATTCTAATTTATTTCTCTGATGGGCTCATTGGGAGAAATAGATTTGTTTCCCATCATTTACTCCTCCTTTGAAGACCAGTCTTCTGTTTACATGGAAAAGTAGGGGAAACCTTGTTTACCTGGAATTATTTTGACTCTGCACTACTATTCAAAGACTTCTTGAAAACAACATAAAGTAATAGCTTTTGTGCTGGGCCACCCGGAAGCCTTGACATTGGAAAAGCCTGTGGATGCCATAGCAACTGCAGCTTTGTAGTCATAGTAACAGCCTTGTGCTCCAGAGGCAAAACCAATGAGCTTTAAGCATCACTACATTCTAGCTAAGCTTCTCTGACCTTATCAGGGAGCAGCAAGATCTGTCTGTTCTTCCAAGTGCACTTGCCAGTCAGCAGGGAGGGAAAACTGTGCATAATGTACCTGATTTAAATGTCCTGCTTAGATTACTCAAGCAAGTGAATCCTCATTATTTAGCTTGATCGATCAAGTGGCAGGGTTTTTTAAAACTAGATTGCTGATTTCAATTATGCAGGAGGATTGTTACAAAAGCAGACCATACCACATGCATGTTGGGAATGTGGTGATTACTAAACATATCAGCAGGGGCGCCTGGGTGGCGCAGTCGGTTGAGCGTCCGACTTCAGCCAGGTCACGATCTCGTGGTCCGTGAGTTCGAGCCCCGCGTCAGGCTCTGGGCTGATGGCTCGGAGCCTGGAGCCTGTTTCCGATTCTGTGTCTCCCTCTCTCTCTGCCCCTCCCCCGTTCATGCTCTGTCTCTCTCTGTCCCAAAAATAAATAAAAACGTTGGAAAAAAAAAAAACTATCAGCAGAGTAAAATATGTAGATTTCCCTTAGGCATCATAGATTGGAAACCCCAGGGGCCCTGGAAAATAATTGGCATCTGTTTTGTTGAGTCTTTTCCTCTCATGGAGGATGGTAGTAAGGAACAATACCATCTTTCAAATTCATATGTCACACCAAGGTTGCAGTAGCAAGAAACCAATCATTATTCGATCTGTATCTGGCCTGCAATGTCTTTGAAAGACTCATGATTTCCCCTGAATACTTCCTTTCTAAAACTGGGCTAGCAAATGAGAGCCTTCAAAGCTGTATGTTTATATTCAGTCTTCACAAGCTCCAAAGCATGAAATGGGAAGTCCAGGCAAGGCAATCCATTCATAAAAAGGACATAAGTAATCCCCCTTTAAGTTAAGCTTTACTAGCTATTTGTGGATATATCACCTGTGATTGCATAATCTCATATGCAAATAAATAACAAATCAAATGAGTTTCCCATCTGCATGCATTTGACTCTTGTTGTTTACCTGAACTATTTTATACTTCATAGCATACTTCCTATATAAAAAAGCTCAACATTCTAAGCTTTTAATGCTATTTGAATTACATTTATCCTTTGTTCAAGTCCATTTTGGTTCATCCTGTTCTGCTATTCCTGTTCCTGGCCAGTATAAGAAGAGAATACCCTGAGGAAAATTATGCTTTATAAATCAGATCTAGCTAGATAAATTTCTAATGCTTCTAATCTGTCTGTTTACAAAAGTAACTCTTTGTTTTATGTATTCAACTTATGTATTTAAAATGCCTGTTACGGATTATGTGAAATGCCATCGAAGGTACAAAGATAAACAGGAAATGGTTCTTGCTCTCAAAAAACCTGCAAACTAGGCTTGATTGAAATGAATCTTCGTTTTTGGTGTCATCTGAAGCAATAATTTAAAGCCACCAGTCCTTCTATTTTAATTTCTAACAAAATACAAGGAGAACTGGAATTTTACTCCTTATTGACTTTACAGGTTCATGTGTTGGTTCTGTTTTTATTTTGCTAACCCTATGATCTGAAGCAGGTTTTTTTTTAACAAAATATATTTTTTTTAATTTTTAATGTTTACTTTTGAGAGAGAGTGAGATAGAGAGAGAGACAGAGACAGAGAGAGAGAGAGAGAGAGCGAGTGGTGGAGGGGCAGAAAGAGAGGCAGACACAGAATCCGAAGCAGGCGACAGGCTCCACATTATCAGCACAGAGTCCAACGCAGGGCTTGAACTCATGAACCACAAGATCGGGACCTGAGGGAAGTTGGATGCTCAACCAACTGAGCCACCCAGGCACCCCTAAAAAATTTTTTTTTAAAGCAAGCTATTGTGTTCGAGATATGTTTTGTTATAAGCATTTTGCAGTCGTGTATAAGCTATTGTTGAGAATTTATTTTTATCACCAGTTTATAAAATGGTATCTTAGATCTTTTACTGGTATGGAAAGTTCTGTCAGCAGAATCATAGTTATTCACTTTCTGGCATCTTTGGTTCCATAGTCTGCACTAGATAAAGAAGGTGTTGTTGGTGAGTATCTTGGAACTGTCCAAATATGGGCAACAAAGAGAAAATTTTAAATGAAACTCAGATTTGATGAACGAAACTTAAAAGGAGTCCTTGTCCAAGAAATGACTTCACACCTAAACTCTGGGCTGATCATATGAAAAGTAAAAGCCAAATGGACCACACTGAATTTCCTGGGAAATGATCTGATTTAACATTGTGTCCTTTTGATAATTTATAATTATAAGCTTCATGTCATTTAATTTTATCCTTACTTGTCCATTGAAATCTTTACTAACACCATATAAGCAGAAGAAATAAAAGAAAGTTTCTGTGTCGTCAAATCACAAAAATAATATGGCTGGAATGGACATTACATTCATGTAGTCCAACCCCATCATTTTATAAACGAGGACATAGGGGCACCTGAGTGGCTCAGTCGGTTGAGCGTCCAACTTCAGCTCAGGTCATGATCTCGCGGTCCGTGAGTTTGAGCCCCGCGTCCGGCTCTGTGATGACAGCTCAGAGCCTGGAGCCTGCTTCGGGTTCTGTGTTTCCCTCTCTCTTTGCCCCTCCCCTGCTCTCTCTCTGTCTCAAACTTAAACAAGTAACCATTTTGGGGGCGCCTGGGTGGCTCAGTCGGTTAAGCGTCCAACCTCAGCTCAGGTCATGATCTCACGCTTGTGGGTTCGAGCCCCGCATCAGACTCTGTGCTGACAGCTCAGAGCCTGGAGCCTGCTTCGGATTCTGTGTCTCCCTCTCTCTCTGCCCCTCCCTCGCTCATTCTCTCTCTCCCTCTCAAGAATAAATTAAAAAAAAACATTATAAATGAGGACAGATGTTTCTCTAAGTTCCCTTCTAGTTTGAAATTTTAGATTTAGGTATTTCTTGACAAGCCAACCAAACTCACTGGTTGGCGTTGCTGTTGACTTACAGTCAAATACAAGTTGTCTGCTTTCAGTAGGATCATATGATTCATCCCCTTTAATTTCTTTCTATTTTTCTTCATTTCATTTTGTTTCAGTTTCCTCCAAATCAGAGGGTGGTTAAAGCTCATGAAGACTTACTAAGAGAGGGAAAATCACTAACTAGTATTCTCCAGGGTGAGATGATCTTAAATTGCACTGATTGGGATTTGTGTTAAATATGGTGAAGAAATGAATAACAGTGATAACAGGCCTTTAAAAGAAATATTTTGAGTTTTCTGAGTCTATATGTCTTCTGTGCTTAGGATTTCCTTTGTCTCTATTATCTTGTGGCTGGTCTTCATATGCCTTCATATTTCCATTTTATTTCCTCACTCCCTTCTTCAACTCTCTTCTTAACCTCCTACAAACTTATCTTTCTTCTCATCATGCGTGTCTCAATGGTAACCATGCTGCAATGCCATTTAACCTTTGCCATCTGAATGCAACTTTAAATTCATGGTCCTGTGTGACTGTTCTGATTCTGCAGCAGAAATTTGGATGAGAACACACACACACACACACACACACACACACACACACACACATACACTGATGCTGTCTCCTAGGAATAAACAATTCTCCTTCATAAGCACACTATGGTTTGAGAAAATTTGTTTTCAGAATCCCTTTATCAGCACCTTAATTTGGTTTGAGTGTCTCTTCTGAACTCACTGTCTCTTTGTTATTTCTTTGGCAACTCTATGGAGCAGTTTCCTCACCCACTGTGACCTGTGTCCTCAAGCTTTCTTTCTCCCTCTCCCCTTTGAAAATGAACTTTCTGTGGATATTATGCTCTCAAGATCCATTTCTCTAAGACTGGAGATAATCTTCTAAATTATTTGTCTGAAAACGTTAATGGATGATAATGGTTTAATGTATACCTTAAAAGGACTCTTCAGTGTTCTAACCTGAATGAGCTGGGAATTTCTAGCACTGTGGTATGCTGGCTGGGAACATTTTCTGCATTCATACTTTGCGATGCATGCCCTTTAATTCATTTAGTGGATGATCACCCAACATTAACTGTGAACCAACTCTGTTCATCCAGCTTAGACACTTATATCTGGTACCTCAGTGGAAAAGCTAACAATAGTAGCTTGCATCTGTCAAGAGTCCATTATGACCCTGAACTAGTTTGCTAGGACTGCTATAAAAAATATCACACACTGGGTGGCTTAAACAACAGATTTTATTTTCTCACAGTTCTGGAGACTAAAGTCCCAAGATCAAGTTGTCTGAAGGCTTGGTTTCTTCTGAGGCCTCTCTCCTTTTTTTGCACATGGACAACTTCTGGCTGCATCCTCACATGGTCTTTCCTCGGTGCATACCCATGTCTGTGTCATAATCTCCTCTTCTTCTAGGACACCAGTCGTATTGATTTGAGCCCACCCAAATGACTTCATTTTACCTGAATTGCCTCTTTTAGAGGCTCTGTCTCAAATACAGTCACATTCCAAGTCAGTGGGGGTTAAGGCTTCAACATTTGAATTTGGGGAGGATATAATCCTGCACATAACAGAGTTTCATGTTATATAGAACAATTTATATGTGGTATCTTTCATCATTAAAAACGATCTAAGGAGGCTTATTTTATGGTTCAAATTGTTTTGCTGAAAAATTGAGGTTAAAGAGGGATAAGGAACTTATCCAAGGTCATGTAACTACTACGAAGTAAAATTGGAAATTGAATTGAGACTTTCAGGTCCAAAGCCCATACTTTTCTGCCATATCACTCTGCTTCCAGCTAAGAGTTATAGCCAGTCAACCTGCTCCAAGACACAATGATTATTTTTCCTAGAGATTTTACTCCATGAGAGACTGAAACTTCACTGATATTTAGACAAAAATTTTCCTCGAGAAAATGTATTCAAAAAAACAGAAACATGGACTATTTTTCTAGAGTTAAATGTTTTTAACTTGGTAAATGTTAAAGGTTTGACTTTTTTTTACCAAGTTACAAAGAGGTTTGGGGACTTTAGCTTTTTACCAGCCACAGTGACGTTTTCAGAAATATCTATAGACATTTTTTTAAATCAATAAAATGGTATTAATTAGCATGTGTTTCTCCAATCTCCTGACCCACTAGGGGGTACAAGGTGAACTAACTAGGATCTTCATTCAATATTTTATGTGAAAGGCAGTCCACAAAATCCTTAAGTTTCTCTCAATTCAAAAATAGTTTTCAAAGGAAATTGTTGGCTGAGCATAAAAAGCCCTGACTTCTTTACTAGTCTCCTTTTATATCACTAGAAATGTAAACAAGATGCCTCCTTATTCATATTATCTATTTTACCTAATTTTTTCTGAAAATTACTGAAACCAGAGATTTCATGGGAAGAGAGTCTGTGACAAGTCAGTTCTTTTATTTTTATTTTTTTCGCAGCAAAGAAAGCTTACATGAAAAAAAATCCATAACTTTAATCAGATGACAAGATGATGATAGTGTTCTTAAAGAAGGTAACAGGAAAATGAACTTCTTTTATATTAGCTTATAGTTAAGAATTGTTTTTTGGACCTTCTAAAGAAGAGAGAATAGAGTGACAAGGAAGAAGAAGAGAATGAAAAATTAAGGTTTGAATATTAGTGGGTTAAACTTCAAGCTGGGAAGTTGTTGAAATTATCATAGAATCTTTGTAGTCCTTTCCTTAGCATGAAAAAATAAGAGAAATGTATTTCCTGCCTATAGCTGGTAACGCTTGCAAATGTTTCTTTGTTGTGGTATAGCTATTGCACTGGAATAAACGCACTGTTACTGAGTAATGATGAAAATATAATTCAACAATAGAGAAAAAGGAAAGAATCGGGTCCCTAGGTTTGATAATTAGAAAATTAGCAATTTGACTGAAGGTCAAATGTATAACTACATAAAATCCCCTACAGAGGTAGAGCAGCCCTACAGAGGTATCAAAGACCCAGTTATCTTAATGTCTGTAGAATGTTAAACCTATAGATTTCATTTTATGTGGGTTGGTTGGTCTCCCTCTAGGTCATGGCCATTGACCTTACTTATAAACCCGGTTAGGCACCTTGCTCTTGGATGTTCATGATCCATAAGTGACTAGAAGAGATGGTGGATAGTTATTGGTAAATCTTATTTAATTCAAAGAAATAGCTAAACAGCTAAACCATTGTTACCAGCATCAGAACATGTAAAGAACAGCTCATATGCAGGAATCCAGGACTATGGCTTGGCAAAGACCTCACATCTCTAGAAGGTGGTGGGGGAGGATTTGTGATTAGTTGGTTCTGGACAAGATAACTATGTTTCTGTTTTATAGACGAGAAATTTAATTGCCAGCTAACCTGAAAGAGATTAAATCCAAAGGAAATCAGTTTATGAATCAAATTTACAACAAACTGATTTGCAAGTCTTAGCATCTCTCATTATACCTAGCATTATGTCAGAAATGTGGGACATACCAGAAGTATTTACAAATCACAGCATCCATCTAATAAGTAGTTAATAACCAAGACTACAACTTACTGGTTTGTGTTGAAAAATAATGCTTAACCTATTTGGGGGTCACAAATTCCTTCGGGGATCTGTTTTTTATTGAAGTATAGTTGACACACAATGTTGCATTAGTCTCAGTGTACAACATAGTGGTTCCATAAGTGTGGGGAATAAGCTTAGGCATTCCCTGAGCTTGCACCGATGGGCTAACAAGGCATAAGGAATTTGAAAG
Organism: Herpailurus yagouaroundi; assembly: GCF_014898765.1. Classification (NCBI taxonomy): domain Eukaryota; kingdom Metazoa; phylum Chordata; class Mammalia; order Carnivora; family Felidae; genus Herpailurus; species Herpailurus yagouaroundi. The sequence goes on along the minus strand of NW_024416907.1, from coordinate 301 downwards.
CCACAGGATGTACACACCCAAGTTTGGGTAAACAAGATTAGGTAAATAAGATTAGGTACATGGGGCAAAGGCCCCCAGTATAGGACAAAGGTATAGGAATAGGAAATCTCAGGCTGAAAACATCCAAGATGAGGTAAACAAGATTAGGTATTCAGGACAGAAATGCTCCCCCAACTTAGTGCCATGGCAGAAAGCTGCTTTCACAGGAATGAAGGACCACATAGGTAAACAGGTAAACAGGGCTACAGACCACAGCAGGGTGAAGGTTCCCAGAGGGGAGCTAATTAGCAAAAGAAAGGGG